>NW_015162504.1:0-41781 GCF_001447785.1 Gekko japonicus
GGGCCCCTGCTTTGACTACGGGGAGGATGCAGGCGCGGGGAGGGGTTTCCTCGCCTTGTTTGTGCGCGGATCTGGGGCATTGGAGCAACTTGGCGGGGCGCGCCTTCCCCGCGCTCCTCCTCCGGGGCCCCGGAGAGCGGGCGCTCGCGGGCCAAAAGCCGGCCGGTCAGTTGTTGTCGGCGCCGAAGGCAGTAATACATAACGCGCCCTTTTGACCTGACGGGGTTGTTGTTGTTGTTGTTGTTACGACTTTGCCGTAGGTTTCTGTTGTAGGTGTTTCTAAAATGTTAAAGGGATTGCCACCTTCTGGGCACGGAACAGGAGTCACTGGGGGCGTGTGTGTGTGTTGGAGGGGGGAGGTATTTGTGAATTTCCTGCATTGTGCAGGGGGTTGGACTAGATGACCCTGGAGGTCCCTTCCAACTCTGTGACTTGCCTAAGTGGAGAGGCAGTACAGAATCTTCTTCCAGTCCGCCTCCTCTTTACCTAAGGGGTGTGCAATAAAAGCTGCCATCCCTAAGTACTGTTGCGAGCTTTGGTGTTTAGTTACTGGGAATGGACCTGTTCTATGGCTTTGGCCTAAAGTGTCATGCTTGGGAGGAGCCAGAACCTGTGACAGAAGAAGGGTAACGTTTCTTAACAATTGTAAATGTTTCTTCGGTGAGCTTTCAGTTTTATGGAATGGCTTTGTCCAAGTATTGGTAGGGTAGGTGCTTGGAGGGGGTGATCTCTCCAAGAGAGATCTTGTGTGTGAACAAATAGTGCTTTAGATTCAGTACACACATACATGTGGAAACAGACATTTCTGAGAGTTAGCGGTAAATAAAATTTTGTAAATAAAGTGGAGCAGCTTGAGGGTGCCGGATCTGATACAAGGGGTCTGATCTGATACAAGGTAGTAGTCCTGTTGCCCTGTAGAAGTTCCTCTGTTTCACTTATGCTCAAATTGTATACTTGCAAGTCCTACAAAATACAGTCAGTCTCCTGTGCTCTGTCCTCCAAAGGGAGCTCCTGGATTTTCTCACCACTTAGGGAAGTGTGGGTGAATAACAGTACACTTATTAAGAAGTAGTAATGTTGAATGTAGCATTGACTTAATTCCAAGTGAGGAGGTCAAGTAAAACAACACAAATACAGGCTAGTTTTTGCTCTAGTTAGGCTTAGAAAAAACGTATTTATTTAATTCAATTTCTATCCCACTCTTTCTGCAAGCAGGCTCAGGGTGGGTTACAACATTAGGCTAAAACAATAAAATCAGATAAAACTATAAAATGAAACCTTAGACGATGGCGAGCAAACCACAACACAAGCTATTTCAGTGGTGCCCTGATGTCAGACAATAAAGACAGAAGGGCTGGATCTGAAAAGAAATTCCAGATTATGGATACCCTGCCTTGGGTAGACCAAGGTGGCTATCATTCTGAGTCTTCGAAAATTGAAGACCATAATACAGATGGTAACAGGAGGGGCCAGATAATATTTGACGTCCGTTGCCTCACCCAAAAGCCTGGTGGAAGAGCTCAGTCTTGCAGGCCCTGTGGAACTGTAAAAGGTCTCTCAGGGCCCCGATCTCTAGTGGGAGCTCATTCCCCAGGTTGGGGCCAGGGCTGAAAAGGCCCTGGCCTTGGTCAAGGCCAGATGGACATCTTTTGGGCCGGGAATCACTGGTAAATATTGGTCTAATGAGTGCAAGGCTTGGCAGGGCACATATGGGGAGAAGAATTCCCGTAAGTATGCTGGTCCCTGGCCAGTCAAGGCCTTAAAGGTAAGTATCAATACCTTGAAGCAGACTCAAAATTCTATCAGCAGCCAGTGCAGTTCACAGAGCACCTTTTTGAATGAAGGACTCAGTAACTGCGAGGAGTAACAGGCACATAACTAATCTAAAATCTAACAAACTTTATGTGTAACATTTTAAAGTTATCCTTGCCGAAAGTGTGTATATTATTAGCCTTGGGTCTTGAATGGTGTAGAGGAAGAAATAGTTCTCTGTATGGTTACAGGTATTTGTTTGGGGAGAATACTTTGGAATGTAAGTAAATCTTCCAGTTATCTACTTAAGGAGGGTAACAGTTTATAGTTTGCCAGATAAACTTCTGAAACTGCCTTTGTTTGATAAACAGCAGCATGGCTTAGTAATACTTTAAATTGGTCCCAGTCTAATGCTATTATTGGTCCTGAGCTTAGTAACACTTCTTATTGGCTTTTTAAAAAACTTATCTGTATGACTACCCTGTGTTATAATATAGTTGACACTTGTAATGATACTTATGTTCCACTTTTTTCTGCTATGTAAGCTAAGCTCAATTTACATGGAACAGACACCGGCTTAGTGTCCACAATATTTAGTTGCTCCTTAACCAGCCACTGCTTTCCAGTATTTATTCAGCAGCTGTTTCCATATATTTTTAAAGAGCTTGGCATTCTATTTAAAATATGTAGAACTTTTTTTTTTTTGCTGGTTATGTAGAACACAGTGTTACATGATTTCAAATAAGGTATGCAAATCAGAACAGAAGTAAAGCTACTCCTTTCAGCTTGAACAGCCTCTCTACAGATCATCATTCCTGTCATTTATTTAGTAGTGCTATGTACAAGGCAATCCTGTGGCAGACAGTAATATAACTTCCAATCACTGCTCTTAGGATTGAATCAAAAGCAAAACAATATACATATCTAAATGAGGTACAATTGTAGTGTAAGCTGTTGGGGCCTTTTTCGTATAAACACTTGGTATCAGTAGCTTCATTTACATGAACTACTAGAACACAAAGGTTTATAAACTTGGGAGCTTAGAAAAGAAAGTGGATCTGTTGTGTCACACTGACAGCTCTTTGACAGGTATGACCAAATTACTTACTTTGAGGTTGACTTAAAAGTGCTGCTGCGCTGCCATATATCATTTGATCTCAGTTTTTTGAATCTCAGAATTCTGAAGCTTATTCATCTTTTTACTGTTTTGATGTTTTTAAAGTTATTATTTAAATGGTTTCCAAATATGTAAAACTTCAGGCTTAATGTAGATCTGTGAAAAACTGTAGCTTTACATTCTTCCTTCTGTCAACTTGCCCTCCCAAACTGCATTGAATTTATCTTCTTAGGTAAAAGAGGAAAAATTCACAGGTTTATGTATTTCTGTCATGTAAATGAATATTGGATTGTGATTATTGTCTCACAAGAACATAACCGCTATGATAAGAATGATGGTTCATGTAGCTCAGGATCATCTCATCTGTACTGTCAGTAATTGGCCGCATACCACAAGAAAATATACAATTATGACGTGATAGCAGTATGCAGCCCTTTATTATTAGTCCCCGGCACCTGCTACATGGAGATTATACTTCTTACGTTTGAAGGTAACTGCACTAGTCCACAGAATACTTTCCAAGTATTCTTTACAGAACTTTTATCACACGGGGATTTCACAGATTAATTCTATACTGTATGATAAAAGTAATTTATTTATTACTGCATTTATACCCCACTTTTCTTTCTAATGTGGACCCAAGGTGGCATACAGTACTCTCCCCTTCTCCATTTTATCCTTAAACCATGAGATCATGTGACTGGCCCTAAAGTTGCCCAGCAAGCTTCTCTGGCAATATATCTTGCTGTTGGGAGAGGGGCATCTTAAACCTTACCAGCAGTTAATTTTCTTTGATGATTCCGAATATTAGTATTTCCAGCATTTGCTTGATTTTTTTCTAGTCATTTTTTACCAGTCATAATTTTGAAAGTTTTATCGTATTTTCTCCCCCTCCCATTTTTTTTTAGGCCAACCAGTTTGAAGCTCTCCTTCATAAAAAAATATGAGCAATCCCCAAGTAATTTTTAGGGAGCAAGCTTAAGCAGATCTGCTCGAAATTAAGTCTGATTTTATTCAGTGTGGCTTATGTCCAGTCCAGGAAATGTTGTGAGGTTTGTAGCCTTAGTGTATTTGTCCTACTTTCCCTATAATTTTGAGATGGAACAGGTGAAATTCACATACAGTATCCTAGATTTGTTTGTGCTATAGACGTACAACTGTTTTATTTCAATACTTCTTATTTTATACATTTTGTAATGGCACTTGGGTTTTAAACAAATTGTCTGACTGTGAAGTAAATATATTTATAATGTGGGCTCTTTTATGAAACTTTACTGTTGTTGTCTTCAATTTTGCTACCTGAAATACTTCAGTTTTATCTGAATGTGACCGGACTCTGATTTGTACTTTCCTTTATTAGAAGCTGCTATTATGAAGCTGAATAATAGTTTCCATACTACTTCATATTGCAAATCTAATAAATAGAACAGTCAGTGGGGATTTACATTAAAAAAAACAATGTTAGTTCACTTGCCCTGACACATTCCCTTGGAGTACTATTGTGCAACACCCTAGAAGTAGTACCAGAGTAATGTACTGCTTTCCAATAGTGTGGGGCAGTATGCCAAATTATGTCCCACTGTAAACGCTTCCTCAGTAGTGCTTACTAACTGAAATATGTTTGTCCTTTCACACTCCTCCACCTCCTGTGAAAACAGATTTGTGTTTAAAATTGCAAATAGACCTTGTGGTCTGTCGTAAATTACTTCTGAGTGACTTTATGCAGAGTGTGAACAGAGTTGTCCTTGAGGCCCTATACTGATATGCTGTAGTATTTATGCTGCAAGCAGAATGGGGTATATGAGAGCAGCATGCATGACTTTTTATTCCAGCCAAGAGTTACTGACTTGATAAGTTTTGAGGGGAGATGGAGAGCATGGCACACAGCATGTACTGCAGCAGTTTGTAGAGGATCGAAGTGTGGCAGATGTGCAGGGCTTTTTTCTTTTTTCCTTCCAGCTCATAGTTTGATCTGGGAACAATGTTTTATCCTTGCTCAGCATCACCCTTAATGGGTAAGTCCAAGATGCTGTTCAGCTGTGCTCGATACAACATTTTAGTCTTCAGGAAGGGCACACGGTCTGCAATAGAACATCCATATTTATGTATCCATAAGTGATCACTTGCATCTCTGTTAAATACTTGTTTTCCTGGTTTTTTTCCACTCTCAGATGTTTTTTAATGCTGTTTCAGATGAAGAAAACTTTTTTTCTGTTATTGTGGAATGTTCAAATGCTGAACTAGGACATCAGTTATCTCTGCCTCTATATCTTGAACTGGTTGAAAGTCACAACAAAGTGTTAAGGGAAAGTGGAGCTACTGAACAGTAGATGGTGCCTGCTGCAGCTGAAGTTTTAATCTGCCTACCAGAGAGAGGCTTCTGAAAGAATCTGTAAAGTAGCCTAGGTTTTAAGGTAACATTGATGTCACTATTCTATAACATAAAGTTATTATATTTTATATAACATAAAGAAGGATCATAAGAAGGCCTTCAGATCAATACCTTTGATTGTTTTACAAGTCTTTGGGCAGACAAGTTGTCACAAACGCACAGTTTGCAAGAAGACTGATTCCTTTCTTTCTTGTCAGGCCTTCCTGCTTGTAACTTTTGCTTAGCTGCCAGGCTTGTACCTCTGCATATGTCCCATTATTGTATTGTGGTATTGGATATTTAGCAGTGCATCTTGTAGCATGCTTTTATGTTCGAGGGATAGCTGTGTTAGTCTGTTGCATTAAAATAAGCCCAATGGCACCTTAAAAACTACTTCCAGTTGGAACTCGCTAAACTTGAATTAATTGGGCAATCTTTGAATTCTGACAGGCTTGTTTCAGTAACCTAAAGCCAAATTATGTCACGCTTTTAAAGAAAGCATTTTATTGGGGGGGGGGGGGGGAGTGGTTGTGGCAAATTTTGACCCAACATTTTATGAGTTGGATTCCCCCCCCCCTCCGGTGTGTAATGTATTCTTGCTTATATAAACAAGTGTACCTATGATTTCTGTGGGCTTTTTCCGTTTATAGCCTTCTATGACACATTGTACACTGTTCTTGATGGTCACATTTGGGGACACGAGACAAGTAGGACAGCTTTAGGCTGGTCTTGCATTGAGCAGGGGGCTGGACTAGATGGTCTGTATGGTCCCTTTCAACTCTGTGATTCTATGATTCTAAGTGGGGAAAGTTATTTTCTTTTGAATGGAATTCTTGCAGATTTCTGCATCCCATCCTATATTTCTAAACCACATTCTAAGCAGTGGTTCTTAAGACAGCTTATATATAATCAAATAATTAAAAGTAAAGCTGAAAACCATAATAATTTGAATCAGTGGTTGACTCATAAAAGTAAACATCAAAGAACTAACTTTACTAACAGAAAATAAGTTTCTCATCTGTTCCCCGAAAGCTGACCCAAAAAAGAACAACAAAAAAGAAGGGAGTTGACCTTCTAAACTTCTAGTAGTAGGTAATTCTGTTATCCTGGAGTTCCATATTGATCCTTGCAGAAGATAATCAAAAATGATCAGCTGCTGCTTTTGTTGAAGGGCAGGTATTTAATGCCTGGTACCATAATAATATAAAACTTTTACAACCCAGAAAGTACCTTAACTATACACAACCTTGAAAAGTCAGTTTCACGGGAGTTGGTTATGAATTTCTCCAGTTCATTTCATAGGCTATGCATTGCACTTACAGGTAGTGACTCTGATACAGTTGTTTAGGCAGTTCATGCATTAGGTAGATAGGCAAGTTTTTCTGAAGTATATTAAAATATTTCACAGGCTTTCCTGAAACCATTGGCTTAAATCCTGTTTAATCCCAGGTTCCCTATTTACAGTAGGGTGTGTTGTCACCAGTGTTCCCTCTAAACTGTGAGCTAGCTCACAGTTATTTAGCCTCCGGCTCACACATTTTTGTCTTAGCTCAGGAAGGATGGGGCTCCAGAGCAAGCTGATTTATGCAGCAGCCAAATCGCTCGCTCACAACTTTAATGCCAGGAGCTCACAAAGTAGAATTTTTGCTCACAAGACTCCACAGCTTAGAGGGATCATTGGTGGTTACTATCCCTTTTGTCAAGGGCAGTGTTTCCCAACCTATGGGTCAGGACCCAAAAGCCAGTTGTGAAGCCTCTGACAATGGGTCACAGGCCAGCTGTCCCTAATGCTTGCTCCTGCCCTTTAAATTGCGCTTTCCCTCTCTTCTTCCTCCTTGTCAACGTCTCATATTCTCACCTTGCTCCATTTGCCCCATGTTACTATTATAACTGGGCATGGGAAACGCTTGGCTCTGGTGTGGAGGGAAATAGGAACCCTTGATCCCCCCCGTGCTGCAGTCCCCAGCAGGACTGGGCCTCTGTGGCAATTTTAAAAGTACTCTACAATGGCACCACTTCCCCATGGCCAACTTGGGGATGCAGTATTGCTTAGTTTGGTCCTTAGATAATCAGTAATGTATGGGTAAAATCTGTCCTCTTACCACAGCTCAGACACTGTTGAAAGCCTAAATTCCAACTGAAAGTGTTTTAAAGTGGTATAATGCCAAGCATTATGCAGTTTTGAGCAAATGGCTGTTGAGTAGTACCTACGTACTCATTCATGGTGGTTCTTACTCAAAGGTAACCCCCCCCCAATCTGTTTTCCAAGTTTAGATGGAGGACTCGACTGTGCGACTGAACAACAACAAGTACCTACGTACTCATTCATGGTGGTTCTTACTCAAAGGTAACCCCCCCCCAATCTGTTTTCCAAGTTTAGATGGAAACTAGGAGTGCTTTTGCAGCTGTACCACCCAAAGCCCCTTGCATTGTACTTGAAAATCAGGTCATTTTTATTTGATTTGCCTGCATTAATATTTATATTTTGTAGAGAAAAGCACATATGCACGATGAATATAATAAATTGTGTTACCTCGGTAAACATGACATTTGACTACAAATATTATGTATGCTCCTGCCAACCTAGCAGTTCGAAAGCAAGAAATTGCAAGTAGATAAATAGGTACCACTTCAGTGGGAAGGTAACAGCGTTCCTTGCGCCTTGGTGTTTAGTCATGCCGGCCACATGACCACGGAAACGTCTTTGGACAGCGCTGGCTCTTTGGCTTTGAAACGGAGATGAGCACCGCAACCCTAGAGTCGGATTCAACTGGCTTTCGAGCAAGGGAACCTTTACCTTTATTATGTATGCACATTTTCCTATGTAGGCTATCTCGGCGGGAAAATCATGAAGTGTGACTCTTAGAAGAACTAACTTCAGTACTTAATTTGAGGCAAGGCATTTGTATTTTGGAAACTAAGCCCTGATGCTGGCCAGTGGACACAGTGTCTTCCATGTCATAAATTAGTATTTTTTCTTTCACTGCATATGTGTGTTGATTGACAATGAATTGAGTAAAATGTGTCCCGATGGTTACCACAACAAGTTTCTAAGAATCTTAGGAAGGATTAGAGGGAATAATGGAGAAGAGAGTAGTCAAAGACTGGAATGTAACTTCCATATGCGAAGGCTGTGTACTTGGTATGTCAGTTGCTTGGGTGCAGCTGCGCCCATTGTGTGATGTTTGCTGGTTTCTCCAAAATATGTGGCTGGCCACTATAGAAAATAGAATGCTGGACTGGAGAGGTGGCAAGGTCACAATTTGCCCAGGCAGCCAAAAACCTTGGGCTGGCCCTGAATGGGTATTAATATGTTTTTAGACTGGTTTTTGATATGGCATTAATGTATTAATATTTTTAGCCAGTTGTTTTAGTATCTTTGTTACCTGCCTTGGGCCATGAGATGTTCAGGAGAAAGATGGATATATAAACCTTTAAAATAAATATAAAATAACTGCTTACATGTGTATGTGAAAAACATCTTCCATTCTGAATATTTAAAGTGGCCCTGTCTGTTAAAAATAAACTTCACTGAAGTGCATGCTCATTTAACTACAGTTATCAGCTTCCTTCAGGCATAATGCAAATCATATGTTGAAAGCTGAATATTAAATAAGCAACAGTATTTACTTTAACATACGACTCCTCGGACTTTCGGTCTATGGCAGCATGCTGAGCAGTCGCACCTCCCAGACCTCCTGGGGGTGAAGCTGCGCACCGGCAGAAAGGAGGGGGGGCGATGCATCGCACCCCCCCAGGGGTCTGGCGAAAGGCTCCTCGCCAAGGGACTTTTGAGAGGTCGCCTCTTTGCCAGCGCGATGCTGGGAAATTGAGGCGCTTCTCCATCCCCATGGTCCCTCTGCCGAGTGTCCATATGGAATTAGTGGCACTGACTGGGACAAGCGTTGGAGATTGAGTGGCTAAAACCAAAGGCAAAGTGAGGTCAGATGACCAAATATGAACGTGAGTTGAAATAGAGCAGTTTTGCTAAGCTAAAAGAAAGCTCCCCCACCCCATGGACTAGAGAGTAAAGCGAACGGGGGAGGGGCCCTCCATGCGCATAAACTTATAAGCGAGGGGGGGGAGCAGAAGAAAAAGCAGTGAAAACTGTTGGAAAGACTTACCAAGGCGCGTACGAGCGTGTGAGCACATATTCAGAGACTTTAAAAAGTTTGGCGAAAGTAAACAACCGATAAAGATGGCGGGGAAGAGGACGGAGAAACTTTAAAAAACGAAACTAGCAGAGAGCCCATGACCAGAAGGAACCACCGAGTTGGCTAAAACTGTGGCAGAGTCCCTGCGCCCCCTGCTGGAGCAGATGAATAACCTCAAGGAGTAGCTGTCAAAACTGAATGAATGTATCACTACTCAGCAAACACAAATCAGCGAGACTTTAAAAACCACGGAACAAACAGCTGAGAAAGTGAAAGAGGTTGACACCACTGCTCAAAGGGTGAAGAAAAAGGTGCAAAAATTGAAAAAAAAAGCAAATCTCAACAGAAGAACAGCTTTTACAATTAAAAATGGAAAAGGCAAATCTGGTCCTCCAAGGCGTTCCAGAGATTAAAGGAGAGAATCTGAAGCAAACAATGAGTGAAGCATTGGCCCCAGTGACAGATTTGAAGGCGGACTATCTTATGAACGAAATGGATGTGGTCTACAGGGCCTACTCCATATACATAAAGAAGAATAATCTGCCTGGGGAAATTGTAATGAGAGTCTCGAAGAGACACGTGAGGGATTGCATCCTAAGAGCGACAGCGGGGACACCCTTGAAAATTGGGGACAGTACCATTCGAATTCTGAAAGATATCCCATTTCAAATAAGACAATGGAGAAAGAAATACAAAGATTTAATTCTTTTTCTTCAAAGCAATGCAATCAGTTACAGGTGGTTATATCCAGAGGGCGTAACCTTCAAACTTCAGGATTAAAAAAAAAGATTGACTCTGTTTCCAAAGCTCGGGACTTTTTGAGGGTCCAGCTGGGTGAGCCAGAGGAGGGGGGATAAAGAGGAAAAGGACAGTAAGTCCAGTGGCGAGCTGGACTCGGGGTGTTCTGGAGAGGACTCTCTGTCTGAGAAGGGGGCAGCGGCTCCTAAAAGCCCTTATAAACTGCGGAAGAGACGATAAGAAAAAATGAGGATTGAAGGACTCTGAATTGTGTCTTTGATAATAATGTTTTTAATATTGAGATGCTGAGGGGTCTTTTCACAACAGTTAAATTTAAGATTTAAAAGGTATAAAAGCAAGTCTGACTAAGTTCATAAAATGTAGCGTTTTAAGAGATGGCATTGTATGTAAGCAATTTGAGGATCTCCTCTCTTGGGTTTTTAGTCAGTAGTGGTTATCTTTTCTTTCTCCCTAAATGTAGTACCCCTCCCTTTTTTCATTGTAGTTTTGTAGTCTATATTAAAAATGCAATAAAAAATCCCCTTTGGGGGGCCAAAAAAAAAAAAAAGACTCCTCCAGCTCAGGTAGTAAGCAGTGGTTTTATGTAAGGGTTTTGGCTACTGATTTAAATTATTGTGATTTTGACTCTATCTATGCAGCATCACTACATATAATTTTCTACTGCAGCAGTTGTCTAAGCAGCTTGATGTTCAGAAAACCTCAGAGCTAAAATACGTAAAAATCATATGAAGACGTGCAGTGTAAGAGCTACAAAAACAGCAACATATCCAGCATTGTTTGACTTACAAGTTTCTTGAAACTTACTAATTTATAGCATAGTCTGCTCATTAAAAACTCCCTGTGAATGTGCAGAGTCACTGTACTCACAGAAAAATTTCACAATGTTCTTCAGTTTATAATCATTTGAGCAGTTTCAATGTACGGAGCATGCTTAGCGGTTATCTTCAAACTGTCTTCTCCAGGAATGAAAGATACGGTTTCCTATAGAATTAAAAACATCTGTATATATCAAAATCTTAAGTAAAGCTATAAACCAAGTTATTGGTCATCCTATACGGGCGTGTGGTTCTTACCTCAATCTTTTCTCCACAGGATTAATTATGCTCACAGTCTGCTGAAACGTCTTGATTTGGTTCTGGATTTGGAAGGCAGTTCACTGATTGAGCTATCTTACAAACACTACAACAGGCCACCTGATAGAGCTTTGGGGAAAATTGAAATATATGTATTATTTTTCTGTCAAATGTAAACCTGTTTTGCTGCTTTAACAACATAAACATCATCATTATATAACTTAGTTGGCATATAAAACTGTATATATTGGCATATCTATGGAATTTCAAAGTATAACGGCTTTAGTTTTCTACAAGCAAAACTGCAAATTTCTGCAAATATAAAAGAGAGCTGCAAACTGCTGCTCCCTAAGCATATTTCTCTCATTGGAAAAGAAAGAAAAATGCATAGGTATTTTTTAGCCTTTTCCCAAAAGTTCAAAATATTTCTGATGAAAAAAATGAAAACAAAAAGCCCTGAGACTTTTTCATGCTATACATTTTTAGTGACTAGAACCTTTTCCTAAATGCATTTCACGTATTTCAAAATTTTAAAAAAATCCTAAGTTTTTTTCAGTGCTCCCTCAAATACCCCAATTTTTCCACCTGAAAGAACTGAATGCTGTACATTTTGACTGACTAAAACCTTGTCTTAAACGTTTCACTCAGTCCAAAGGATTTTTTCAGTGCTTCCCAAAATTTCCATTGGAAAAATTGAAACAAATCTCCTCAGAATTTATGCTATACATTTTGGCTGAATAAAGCGGTTATGTAAATAATAAAACTCATTTTAAAGAAAAGTATTTCATAGCATTTTTTTCAGTGCTCCCCCAGTTTTCGATTGGAAGCACTAAAAAAAGTCCAGGCCTGCGCATCTGTATTCACAGTACATGGCAACAGTTGAAAAAGCTTGGAAAAAGACAGAGGCAGAGTATACCACATGATGATGGGGATAAGAGAGAGAGAACAGAGACAAAACTGCTGCTAGAATCAAAGTTGGTGCATAGATTGACAAAGGGTAAAGTGTTCCTTTAGATGTGTGGGTACCAGGTCACGAAGGGCTTTAAATGTAAGAAACAGTTATTTGAAGTTTGGAAGCAAATAGGAAACCAGTGCAGCTGCTTCAAAATTGGTGTTATGTCTCCATTGTGTCTAAGCCCTGTAAGTAAGCAAGCTGCTGCATTTTGCCCTAATTGAAGCTTCCACATTTTCTTACATGTCAGCTCTACATAGAGCATTTACTGTAAGATCTAGAGCTTACAGAAGTATGGATTGAATGGCTCGTCAGTGGAGTTTAGGAGTCAATTTCTGAATCAGGTGTGGATGAAAGGGGACACTTCTAGCAACAGCTCCGCTCAACTTTTCAAGAAGTTCCAGTAGAATTTAATGGTCTACAGTGCCAAATGCTACTGACAGATTTAGAAGATTCAATTAGTAAGACGTTACTTCATTTGTAAATGGTGATTGTGTACCAGAGCAGTCAAAGCTGTCTCAGTCCCCAGATGAGCTTTAAGGGCAATTGAAATAGACAGGTGTGTATTTTTCAGGTAAACCTCTCCACAGCCTTGATCTGTTCTTTTAGGAACTCATTAAAGATGGTGTCATATCCCTGGGCACTCCAGCCCTGGGGGAGAAGAAGTGGGAACATGTGCAGTATCCTAAGCATGCCAGCAGCATTGTAATGGGGGAGAAAGAGGTGCCCGGGGGTTGGTGAGGGTGTGACAGGAGCAGATAGGAAGGAGGAGAACCAGGGCCAGATCCTGAGGGAGAAAAGACCTACTTGTGGACAAAGGTCTCCTTGGGAGAAGAGGCTCTGGAGTAGCACAGGGCAGCAGGAACTGGGTGGATCCAGGAGAAGGAGGATAAAAACAGCCCAGCTGAAGGAGGCAGAGGGCAAATTCCTGGCTGGAACTTGCTAGGAACTGGGAAGGAGAGTAGCCAGCCAGGCCTAAGTTTTCTACTGTGGATAGCAACATAGGACTCCCCTGGATGGAGAAAGTGGCATTAATGGCCAAGAGGCCACAATTACTAATGGGCCAGGCCTGTGTGGCAGCACCCGTAGCTAGGGGGCCACCAGCGAATAAAATAAAAGTTAATTAAATTAACTTTAAATTGATTAGTGGGACTCCTTAGATGCTGGCCTTCCCCTAAACAGCACTGCACCCCTGCCAGGCTCCAGAGCAAGTGGAGGGGGGGTAATGCCCAGTGGCCACAGCTTCCCCCCCCCACAAGGGCACATCAGCTGCCCACCATCATGCGTGCTGCTCTGCTGGTAGGCAGCAATGAGTGGCCATGGCTGCAGAAGGATCCTTGGCAATGTCCAGGCAATGGGGGCTCTCCTCCTCCCTCTAGTGGGGGGGCAGAGGGATCCCTGAGGGCTGCCTAGACCCACCCCGGCCTGTGAGCATGGCATCCCTGCTCAAGTTGCGGAACCAGGCAGGGCAAAGCAGGCGGCAAGCATCGGCATCCAGGAGGGGGATGGCGGGGGAGGGAAAGAAAGCAATCCAGTGGAGGGAGTGGGAAGAGGCAGCCAGGGGCTGGCAGCAGGACGCTCTGCCCAGCCCACCTGCCTGGGCTAGCCCGGCAAGACCACCTGCCTACCGCCACTGCACCACCAAGCAAACCAGGCACCTCCTGCTGCTGGGGCTGCAGCTGCCTCTGTTGCTGCTGCCCCCACTGTTCTGGGCTCAGCTGGGCTTGCTGCTACCACCGCCAAGTGTCTGAGGCTGAGAATGGAGTGAGGCTGGTGGGGAAGTGACCCAGGCACTCAGGGCGCTCAGTTTTCTGGCAGGCAAGTCAGAGGTGGTGAGTTGAGGCACTTTGGGCCAGCCCAGGAAGGAGGGGCCCAGAAGAAATGCTAGGGGCCGGGCCCCACGTTAGCTACAGGCCTGCTGTGTGGCCTAGCTACTGCCAGCATCAACCCTATCAGAAGATGAGGTGGTCTGAGCTAGGAGCCATCAAAACTAACTTGAAGGGTCACAGTAGGAGAAGCAGGCCTAGAATCTGGATGAAAGCAGGTGGAAGTAATCCGGGACGAACCGGTCAGGCCGCAGGGCAACTGTTCACCTTGGAACTGCAGTTTGGAACTGAGCTAATCAATAAAACAGGCAACTTCAAAAGGGAACTGGATAAACATATGGAGCAGAGGTCCATCAGTGGCTATTAGCCACAAGGTATAGATAGGAACTCACAGTTTGGGGCAGGTGATGCACTGTATTCTTGGCGCTTGGGGGGGGGGGCAACAGTGGGAGGGCTTCTAGTGTCCTGGCCGCACTGATGGACCTCCTAATGGCACCTGGTATTTTTGGCCACTGTGTGACAGAGTGTTGGACTAGATGGGCCATTGGCCTGATCCAGCATTGGCTTCTCTTATGTTCTTATGTTCAGTATCTCTTCAGTGGTGACATATCTTTGACCATGTGGCTATACCAGGGGTGGGGCCCCAGGCATGGGTGGGCATCATAAATGGGTAACCAAGTTATTTTGTAGCAGCAAAATTAATCAGGAGTCCAATGAAATATACTGGAATAAATTGTCTGTATAGTGCCACTGGACTCCTGTATTACTTAATCAAGGATGATTTAACAATTCTGAGGAGGAATTTTTACCATATCTCAGCATGAAAAAAAAAATTCTATAAACTTTCCTTTCCTGGTTAACAAGAAAAAAAAGCACTAGTAATTAGAACAAGCCCAAGCTCTAACACTGGTGGAGATCTCTGAAAGGGCTGTGTAGGCTGTTTGCTGGTGAGATGAAATTTAAAACTAAAAATCAATTTAAGTGTCATTAGAACATTGTTTCTAAGGAAGTGTTTCCAATTCCTTCAAGCCTCTCACTGAAATCTACCTAGCTATAAGAAATTTGCCACATCCTGTGTTTTCTAGTTTGCTGTGGAAAACATCTGTAAACTTAAAGGTTTAAATTTCCATTCACAAATGTTGAGTATATTTCCTTTTAAACCACCAAGCATGATGAAATCTCAAAGACAGCGCATGCTTGCTTGAGAGTAACAACTGAACTTTGTGATACTTAATTCTGAGTAAACATGTATAGGGATCAGACTGAATCTGAGATTCCTTCCTCCATTTGGAAATATGAAATGCATACAGAAGATAGAGATTAGCAATTAACTAAGGAGATGTGCATTCCAGATTAATCAAGTGAAGCCATACATTAAATAAGTTATTATGTAAATCATAATAAGGGCTTCTTAAAACTGTTGAATTATGAATATATATAAAAGCTATGGCATTTAATTTTGGCAACGTTTGTTTAACAGCTTAGATAATTAGGGCTTGGTTTTAGGCTATTGATATAGCAAATGTGGTATATGCTTATTGTTGACCTACCAATGTCATTTCAGTAATTGGAATTGAAAATTGATGGCCTTCTACTAAAGTGTTTTTTTCTGACAGGGATAATCTGTCTGAATATTTCATTAAATGTTCGTGCTTATTAGAGCCTCAAATTTTCAGAACATTTTATCTTTAGGATACTTTCCTTACAATAACAGTGAACCATACTTCATACTTTTCTGAATAATGGCATAACATTTTTATAGAATGCAAATATTAATAATTTTTAAAGTGGGAAAGTGTGTTGAGTCTTATCCTCCCCAGATACTTTTCCTGCTCAAGCTATCTTCTTTCCTTCCTTCCTTTCGCTCTCCCTTGTAGCTTCTCCCCTTTCCCTGCTTCTGTCTTTCCCTCCTAGCTACCCATTAGTTTCCCTTCCTATCTGCCCCTCTCCTCTTCTCTCTTCCCCTCAAATATCCCTATGGTCTGCAGTTGCCTAGGCAATCCAAAATGGCTGCCAAGATCTTGTGAGGTAGCCTTGTGAGATCACAACATTTTAAAACTTAAAAATGTAATTCCCTCCTTTTTAATTTCCCTCCTGAAAACCTGCAGTTCCCCTACACCTGTAGAAACATCTTTTATTTCTGTACACACAAAACATAAGGGCAATCAGATCATGCATGGGATAAAAAATGCAAGTATTTGAAATTGTCTTAAGTATAGAACAGAATTAGGTACAAAGCAAGAGTGGAACAATAGAAAAATATGTCATAGCTGTATTTTAGGGAGAAATGTGAAGGAAAAAGGAAAGATGCTTAATAGGGCAGAAATTTTTGATTTAGAAAGCAAGAAGCTGAGGCTTTGACATAAAAGAGTTCCTTACAGTCTTGAAACCAAGTTAGAGACTGAACTTTGCATGCAAAAGACCCCCTGTGATATATCACAAATTATATAGTACTGATTCTGTAGACTTCAGGAAAACAACCGTGGGCTGTTGATTTCTATCATGGGCTAGTAAAAGATTAGGCTTAGTTTAGGAATATTTTAAGAAAATGTTGGTGCCACCAAGCATCTTGGAAAACTGTCTCCCCATCAGATTCTTTGGTGTTCAATTTCATAACTAAAAAGTGTTCAAACATAAGAAAATTAATATTCAGGTTAAGGTTAAACCCCTTTAGATAATACTGAATAATGAGGAAATGCAGGCTATAAATGTTTTAATAAAATAAAATTGTTGAAGTTTAAAAAAAACACACAATCTTAAGCCTCCAATATAAGCACAAAAAGTACTTTGTTGTTCATCGACTGATCTGAAACTTGGAGGACATATTCTGTGGTCGTGTCAAAAATAACATCTCCAACCGAGCAGTCCTGTGTCACGCCTGCATTGGGGCGGCTGGCTGTGGTGCATCTGTGGCACAGCTAGTCACTTCCCTAAGAGGAAAGTTACATAGTGGCTGGCCAGGAAAAAAGGTGTTTAGCTACGTTTGCCAGGCCCTGCTGCAGTAGCGTCTGTGGCATTTCCACCAGTGTTCCATACCGGCATCATTACTAGGCATGAGCAGTGTGATAGACAGGGCAGACAGGACCAGTAGGAGTCATGTGTCAAGGGGGCCAAGCCAAGTGTCTATCATTGGAAAGTGGTGGAGGGGGGTGGACCATAGCAGCACCCCCCTTAAAGAGACTAGCTCTCTGGGCACCTGTCAGTGGGGAGTGGGTTGTGACCTGTCTGTCCAACAGTCGCCCCACACTGTTGTACTGTACACACAGAGCCCCCATGGGCCACAACAGACAGTGTAGTCTGTCATCACAATGTGGATGTATGAATACCCTAAACTCACTGGCAGCAGCACCATCATGCTTTCAAGGGTGTCCCTTGGCAACCCCTGTGGCACCCACGTTGGAGGACGAGCTGGGGGGCTTATGAGGTGGGGGATGCAGGGGAACATGGAGAGCCTGTGACACATCCCTAAGAAACCTTTTTTTTAAAAAATATGTGCATGTGTGTGTGCACCTGGAAGTCATGGCGACCTCTGGTGACTGACCCCTACTGGGGGCCTGGAGGTGGCTGAATAAAGCCTGCCCCACCTCTCGACTGCTGGGACGGGCTGAGAGAATGAATGGAGAAAATGATTTAACCTCAAAATGTTGCTAGGATGTCCCACAACCACAACCTTTATCCATCATTGAACTAGAGAAAGAACTAAGATTTCAGGTGAAGTAGTGTGAATGACTATGCCCTGAGGTCAGCCTGTCCTCAAGGGTTGTACAGTACTCTCCTTATTTGCGAGGGATTGGTTTTCATGGCCACAGCAAATGGTGAAATCAGTGAATACTAGGGGCCGAGTTCTGCTGCCTCCCAATAGCAAAACAACCAAATTCCTCTACAAAATTTAATGACCTAAAGATTACAATGATGTCTTGTTGAGAGTGAAAACAAGGTGGAGATCGCATCACATTATCAAACCACGAATAAGCGAAGTCACAAATTCATGAACTGCAAGCACCTGCCATGTTGGCCAACAATATATAATGCAACACTTCTTTTGAGTGCTGGGCTTGTGATCGGTATCTCTAATCCATGAAAACGGAAAGATTGTGCTCTTGATCCAGTGATCATGCTTTCTGCTTTCTTCCCTTGTGTCTGGTTGTCCTAAATTTGAGCCCAGAGCCTCAGATTCCTGTCAGTGGGCTTTCCCACTGGGACAAGAGGCTGTGCTGGTGTAAGAAGCAGAGGAGGCTGGTTTGTGCCTGTTACTTTCTCCCCACTGTAGCCACCTGTGCTGTGCTGCATTTTGTCCATAGAGTTCTGCAGTTTTACAGGAATGAGCAGTGTTGGTACC
The DNA here is from genome assembly GCF_001447785.1 of Gekko japonicus. Classification (NCBI taxonomy): domain Eukaryota; kingdom Metazoa; phylum Chordata; class Lepidosauria; order Squamata; family Gekkonidae; genus Gekko; species Gekko japonicus. The sequence goes on from NW_015162504.1 coordinate 18,344, forward strand.
ATTCCTCATGGGGGATAAATATGATCTTCTGATCAAGTTCCAGTCACAAACACTAAGGAAGCCTGTTGTATCAGACCAAATGTCAATCAAGGGCCCCGGTCACACGGGCCGGATATCGCGGGGGGGAGGCGTGGCTGTTTGCCCCGGAGCGAACGACCATGCGGCAGCCGGATCAAACGTCCTGCCCGACGTCCCGTGGTTGGGGGGAGGTGCCGATCATACCTCACTCCTGCGGTGCGGCATGCACCGTTGGGTGCTTGTGCACACCCGTGGAGACTTGACAAAAAAAAAGTTTTTGCGACGGGACATGGGCGGGCGCCGGATGCCACGAGCTAACACCGGAAATGTGATCTGACGCCCGCCCTTGCCCCGCGGTTTCCGGAAACTAGTACCTCGGAGGTACTAGTTTTTTACAGCGCATCTTCGGAGTGAAGCCTTGGGTGAGCCACGGAAGCTCTACACTTCCCAGATGTGGCGGTGAGATCGCGCCCGGAAAATTCACCTCTCTTCCGTCTCTCTAGCGTGCCTAATGCTCCATGTGACTCGGGCCTAGGTTTAACATTCCGCTTCCCATAGGGGCCAGCCAGATGCTTTTAGGAAGCCAGTAGTGTTGGAACAGAGTTTTATGGATACACAGTGGACCTCAAAAAAGACAAAAAAGTGGGTTCTAGATCAAGTCAAACCTGAAGTCTCCCTAGAAGTTAAATTGAACAAGCTGAGGCTATCATACACCGGAAAAATAATAATGCTGTAGGGAAAATTGAAGGCAGTAAGAAAAGAGGAAGACTCAACATGAGGTGAATTATTTCAATAAAGGAAGCCATGGCTCTTGGTTTACAAGACTTGAGCAAGACCTGAGCAAGGTTGTTAATGATAGGAAGTCTTAGAGGTCATTAGTTCATAGGGATGCCATGCTGGAAGTAAATTGACGGCACTTAACATGCACACACAACTACAAATTAGTGACTCAGAGCCAAACACCTATGCAGTTAATTCTCCATATCTCAGGAAGGTTTAGCTTAGTGTGTGGGATGAATCCAGTTGAAAAGATCTATGCACTTGAGGGTGGGGGGGGTGATTTTCATCAATCCCCCTTCCCTGGAAGGCCTCCAGCCCACCCCACCCCTTGCTGCTTCAAGAGGGTCCTGAATCCTCCACAAGAAGTATTTCGGGTTCACCCTGACCTGGATAGCCCAGGCAAACCAGATCTCGTCAGATCTCAGAAGCTAAGCAGGGTTGACTCTGGCAAGTACTTGGATGGAAGACCTCCAAGGAATACCAGCAGTTGGGAGGTGGGAGTAGGCTTTATTCAGCCACCTCTCTGAATATTCTCCAGGCCCCCAATAGGGGTCAGTCACCAGAGGTCGCCATGGCTTCCAGGGGCACACACACTCATACACATGCACATGTTAAAAATACAAAAAAAAAAACCCCTTCCCCGAAAAAGAATTGTTTTGGGTTCCAGAGGAGGGGGAGGTAGGAAAGATGTGTTTCTGTGCAAAGAAGTGCTTCTGTGGATGGAAGTTTTAAACGGGTTCCAACCCCGTATCTCCTACAGTAGTCCCCCAGATGACTTTTGAAATTGAGAGATCTTCTGAAAACAGTCGATATGCAGTGAAGGTCTATAATTCAAAGGGGGCAAAAACCCCAGAATCCCACTATGCATTTCTAAAACTACTGTTTGGATCCCAGCACTCATTGTGGACTGAGAGACTGTATATGGTTTCATCTGATGCATACTGTATCTTTAAATTGTTTTCTGTTTAAATATTTTTCTGATTTATTATACAAAGCTTATCTTCTGATTTCCTTTCATTTTTCTACCTCTGATGAATTGACTGCTCTTTGTTTTATAAGCCCAAGTAGAGATGTAAAATTTCCGGAAATTTTGAAGCTCGGAAAAAACCCCGTTTCCCCCCCGGTTTTTTTCCGGGAAAAAATGGAAATTTTTGGAAAAATTGAAAAAAATGCTACATTAGCATTTCTTTTGTCTTTTCTAGTTTGAATGTCATTCTGTTACTTTAGGAACATAAAATATGACTATGGACATTTTTACTTGGCATGAAATTATCACAACTAGCATATTAAAAATATAGTGTATCCAAACAATTATTACAGAATACCCACCCACATGCAAAAACAAAACTGAAACTTTTTTATCTTCTTCTGACAATCGCACCTCCTAAAGGAAGAAATGCATCATGTTCTTGCATTGGAGAGTTCAGTTTGTAACCTAGGACTTGCTTGTCCTCAGTGCACAGAAATTATATCAATCTGATACCCAGAGGTAGATTCGGGGGGGATCGCGGGGGATCGCAGTTCCTCCAGGTGAGGTGCGGGGGCAGGGCACATGACGAAGCCCTGCCCCCTGCTTCCGGCCGCCCCGCTTCCGGCCCTCATTCAGCCAGGAGGAGGCAGGAGAAGAGAAAGGGTAAGTTGCTTCCCCCCCGCCTCTCCCCACCCCTGCCTGCCTGGGGCCAGGGAGGGCCTTGGCGGGGCTTCCTCGCACTCCCGCCGGCCTTGCGATCCACCGCCAGGCCAGAGATGGATTTTGGGGATGAAGAGAAGAAGAAGAAGAAGAGATTGGATTTATACTCCGCCCTTCACTACCCAAAGGTGTCTCAGAGCGGCTTACAAACTCCTTTCCCTTCCCCTCCCCACAACAGACACCCTGTGAGGTAGGTGGGGCTGAGAGAGCTCTGACAGAAAGATGTCAGGGTGTGTGGCCTTATGACACACTTCCGGTGATGTCAGGGTGTGTGGCCTTATGACACACTTCCGGTGATGTCAGGGGGTGTGGCCTTATGACACACTTCCGGTGATGTCAGGGTGTGTGGCCTTATGACACACTTCCGGTGATGTCAGGGTGTGTGGCCTTATGACACACTTCCGGTGATGTCAGGGTGTGTGGCATATGCTAATGAGTTATGCTAATGAGTTCCCCTAGCTCTTTTTCTACGAAACGACCCCTGCTGATACCATGTATATATATTTTAGAAATGATTTGGAAAATATTTGAACACCTGGTCTTAAAATATTTTATTCATCATGTTAAAATAAAACGTTCCATAATCAATTTCTTTTCTTTTTTCAATTTTTCCAATTTTTTGGGAAAAAACAAAAAGGCTTCAGGGAAAAAAATGGGAAAAAACCGTTTCCCCCCCGAATTTTTCCAGTTTTTTTCCGGGCCTTCACATCTCTAAGCCCGAGTGTGTTGGGTCTGGATTTGTGGTTTTTTTAAAAAAGCGTTTGAGATAGAAAACGTTGTCACTATATAGCAGCTGCTGGAAGGCAGAAAATGACCACTTCCTGAGACTGAAAGACTGAGTTGCTGCGATAATGACAATATATCTAGAGCAGGGAGTAAAAGGCTGCTGTTAAAGTTGTGGAAAGCAGTCCAGTACGGGACTGTACAAGTGATTCTCTGAAACATTTCTGTTCAAAACAAAACTTTTCAATGAGAAGGCAGAGCAAATTTAAATTTTCCTCTCAACCCTCACTGTTTGTATGTACATCTCTTCTTGTGTGTAGTTTAGTCAAACAACTAAATGTATATAGAGAGAACATGTTGATCTCACCAACCAATGTCAAAATAGCTTTGTTTTTTGTTGTTGACTTTGGAGATTTTGCTGCAGTTAGTGTACATGCCTAATTTACCACTTAGAAGAGAAACTGCTAAATTTAGGGGCAGATATAAATGTTATTTTTATAGACTGTTTAAAGTGGTGTTCTGTTTGAGTCTTTGGAGATATTGCTTGTGTTAGTGTCTTGGTTTTATTACGTGTTATGGTCATTGTTTTGTTTCTATCTCTTTGCAGCCTTGTTAACTGACTTTAAAATATGGTTAGCAAATATTTTAAAAACTATTTTGCAAAATTCTGGATAATGTGTCAAGAGCCTTAAAAGTTGCAATGGTTGTCTTACTGGGGTCAGAACTGGTCCCCTTTTTGCATATATCGATATACCCCAGTAGATTTGTATATGATACTGTATGTCAATATTCATATTAGCAGTCTAGCACAGAGACTGGCTTTTCTGACTAATGAAAAGCTAAGTATGTAGCAAGGTTCCTCATCAAGATGTGGAAATGTGGTTGAGTTCAGACAAGATAACTGGGTAAAGAAGTGTAATTATAATGGAGTGAATGCAAGAGCAAAAGTAGATCATCTCTGCAGCCATGAAAGTAGACATGTAAACAGTCAGTTGCCTGCTTGTATGGGAATAATAGCAATTGGTTGATAGCCTCCAATAATCAGCCGATTATGGGTTTGTCCACCAAATATGTTATTCTCAGCAGCTGGTTCTTACTGTATGCTTGCATAGGAAGGAAATGAAATAAAGTTTGCGTTCAGTGGCACCTTTAAGACCAACAAAGTTTAAATCTGGGTATAGGTTTCATGTGCATGTATACTTCATCAGATAAATATCAGCCCATACAAGGGTATTTTCCATAGTTTCCACTGCATCATAGGCTGCATTTTGAGGTTTGGGGCATACCTTCACGATGTTTAGAAAAGGCTGTATAACAGTGTTGCTTAAAATAGTCTTTTTGTAATTGTAGACTGGATGTTCTAGTTTTGTATGATTAGTTTTGATTATGCATTTGACTCATTTCTGATTATATAAATACTGATCTGAAGCTGCTTTAGTTCACTACTGAATTTTAGTGTATGTTGTTTTAAAACACTTTACTGTGAAAGACAATTAATACGTGTCTTAATAAGTATGGCCCTTTATTATTTCTTCCTCTAAAGTAAACTGAGCATTTTCATTGTAGCTCTTTCTAAGCAGTAGACATCTCAGCCCACAGAGCCACAATAATGTGCCCTTCCACCTGCAGCCTAATGTGAATACAGTCAATTATTCCGTCCCCTCTTAATTGTGTGCTGTGTCATGTGATAGCAACTGCGTAGAGATGTGAAGGCCCTCAAAAAAGAAAAAATGGACACCCCCCTCCCCAGTTTTTTCTTGTACTTTTGAAGGGTTTCTTTTTTTCAGTTTTTCCAGTTGAAAAATTTGGAAATGTTTAGGGAGCACTTAAAGAAACCCCTATGAAATATTTTCTCTTTTGGTCTGAGTAGATTGCTATTGTCCTTTCTTCATATTATAAGAAGACAAGGGACACTGGAAAAGACAATAATGCTAGGAAAAGTTGAAAGCTGCAGAAAAGCAGGAAGGCCCACCATAAAATGGATTGAACCAATCAAGGAAGTCATGGCCCTCAGCTTGCTGAGCAGTTAAGGATAGGATGTTTTGGAGGTTATGAATTCAAAGAGTCTCCATTAGTCAGAAGCAACTTGATGGCACAACATACACACACAAACATAAAATGCTTTTTAAGACAAGGTTTTCCTGGTACACGGTGTATGTAGCATAGACAATTTTATGTAAGGCAAACATTATTTAGATAGTGATCATTCCTATGTGTAGTGTAGGTGTTTTAAATATGAATAACTTTGGCAACAATTCTTATGCTATAATGTGTTTGATAATATATTATTAAAGAGTTCACTGTTTTCACTGTTGAGCTGCGGGGGCTCAAGTGGTTAAGACGCTGAACTGCAGACTATGGAAGGTCGGTAGTTCAGCAGTTTGAGACCCGAGTGTGCCGCATGACGGAGTGAGCTCCTGTCTCTAGTTCCAGCTCCTGCCAACCTAGCAGTTCGAAAGCAAGAACTTGCAAGTAGATAAATAGGTACTACTTCAGGGGGAAGGTAACAGCGTTCCGTGCGCCTTGGTGTTTAGTCATGCCGGCCACATGATCACGGAAATGTCTTCGGACAGCGCTGGTTCTTCGGCTTTGAAATGGAGATGAGCACCGCAACCCTAGAGTCGGATTCGACTGGCTTTCGAGCAAGGGAAGCCTTTACCTTTACCTTTTTAAAATTAACTTGCTGTCCAAATATGTTGGTAGTTGTATTGTGTCTGTATGAGACTGTTTCTGTCCAAATAACACACTTTGTTTTGCTTGTGACAGAGTTTATTTTCTCATTCCAGCTTGTATTCTTTGGGCTTCTCAGATGACAGTAATTAAGATGTGTGTGCTAGGATAGCATAGTTTGTGGCGGTTCGTATAACTTTCTTTACCATTGGGTATATTTGTAATTTTGCTTGTAGAAAACCAGCAGTTCATCAATATTCCAGTCTATCCTTAGTAATTTCAAGGGGCCAGACTGGAGTAACTCTGCATAGGATTGCACTGTTGGTCATTTATATTGTTTAATTCTGTAAGTCTGGCACACAGCATAATTTTATGTACTAAGTCATAAATGATATGTGTTCAACAACGAAAATGTTGTTAAAGTGGGAAAATAACTTTAGGTTTGAGTGGAAAGTGGGTATTACATATATTTCAATAGTAAAAAGCCCAGCAGCACCTTTAAGACTAACAAACTTTATTGTAAGATAAGCTTTTGAGAAACACAGCTCTCTTTGTCAGATGCATGTAGAGAAACACGAGAGCTGTATTTTTCGAAAGCTTATGCTACAATAAAGTTTGTTAGTCTTAAAGGTGCTACTGGGCTTTTTACTATTTTGCAGCAACAAACTAACACAGCTAACTCCTGGATATACGTATTTCAGTGTTTCCCAAACTTTTTCTTTTCTTTTTTAAAAAAGGCTATTTTCCCCTCATGGCTTCAACATTTCTGGAAATTTTGCATTACAGTTGTTAAATCTTCAATTACGGTAGGTTTTCAGTGCTGATACAAAGGAGCACCACACTCTCTTGGAATGCTGCAATGGCACCAGTTAATATAGTTCTTTAAAAACCAATCTTGGCACAATGCCCCTCTTTCATAAGATTTAGTGGGTAATGCTGTTTTTGAAATTGAAGCTACTGCTTTTGTGGCTTTTGTAACAGGATTTCTTCGTTATGTCATTTGTTGTTTTATTATGATTTTATAGTTTAAATTCTTTGAGAGCTTCTTTAGGGACATATGCTAGGAAATATAAAGAAAAAGTAATAAAGTGTTATGTGCATATGCACTTTTGAGGTGTCTGTCTGTCTCTCTTTTGTGCAAATAATAGAATTGTTTGTGTAGTCATCTACATCAGTCTCCAAACTCCTCTGGATATCCTTTCGTTATATTAAGCTTAGATTATCTGTTTTTGGGTGTTCAAAGCTTCCAAGTCATTAAGTGGTCTTAATTGATATGTGTAAGCCCTTTCCAAGGGACCACAGAAAACCACTTTTAAAACTATGAGGAGTTTTAAAAACACTTAGTATTGTGACATTGGAGTCGGATGTTCAGAGATGGTGGGAAGTCAAAAGTTCTGTTGGGTTAGCACAGTCTCAGGGATCAGCCTAGAGTATTTGGATCCTAGCCATAAAGAAATGAAAGTTCTAAGCTTATTCAGAGTATGCAGTGTAATGTGCATGGGAGCTGGTTCCACAGAGTGGCTAAGAGAACTTTCAGATCTCTGTCAGAAATTAAGTAGTGATATGTACCACACATACATGAACACATGGATCAGACCATTGGTCAATCAAGGTCAGTATTGTCTACTCAGACTGGCAGTATTGTCTACTCAGACTCCAGGGTCTCCAGATCCTTTTAACTGGGGAGGCCAGGGATTGAACCTGGGGCCTTCTGCATGCCAAAGAGATGCTCTACCACTGAGCTATGGCCCCTTTGAAATCTGTGTCTATCTGTCTTAGCCTCAAGCTCCCCCCATCTGCAATAGCCCCCATCTGCCCCATCTGATACAAAGATTTTGTAACTATTACAAAAGGGTTAACATGTGAAGTTCTTTGGACAATGAAGGCAATGTATAAATGCTAGTGAAAGCACTGTATAAATGCTAATGAAAGTGAGATAGATCTTTAAAGTCTATCAGGGCCAGATGTGAAATTTCTTTCTTTGTAAAACTTGTGTAATGATTGGCAAGATACTTGTACTTAAAGTTTTAAAATGCGGGTTTCATTTTACAGCTTTTGCACTCTAGATTTCATGAGATTTCTGTGTGCATATGAGTGGATACATTTGTTTGCAAAAAGAAAGAAATGGGAGATAAAGGTTTAACTACCTTAACAGGGAAAGTAGGTCAATAGGACAGTAGGCTATTAGGCCAGGGGGAAAAAAACAAGCAGGTTCACTTGAGTAATGTTCTTGATGATATGTTTTCCCCCGTTCTGCTGGCAGATTGTCTTCCTTTCTTTTTAATTTCTATATGAAAATCCCTTTAAAAGAAAAAAAAACCCTTAATTGATTAGCTCTACTGGCAAGAAGACACATTCATTTTATTCCCTTTGTATGTCTCACTTTCCTGAAGGGAGCTCAAAATACCAGTCTAACATTTGGAAGAAGTGTTGGGGTAGTCCTGAAAAATGCACTCTCACTTTTCAGTCACCACTGGCAACAGTAAGGGAGCTGAAGAGAGCAGCAGTGGGCGAGTTCTGTCGTATCCTGCTTGCTATATAGATAGTTGGTAGGAACAGAAAAAAGAATGTTGCAGCCTTCTCCTACCTTCCTCCAGATTCTGAACTTGCATTCTTTGAAAACAGCAAAATTTTCATTCAGAATGTGAGTCTAGAGAATGACAGTAGCATTATGGAGAATTTTAAAAAGATAACATTGGCATTTGCAGAAGGAAGTCTGTGGCCTTGTCTCCAGTGTTAACTCCTTTGGGTTTAACAAGGGAACAGTCATTAGAAGGTGTAATGGGATGACCTGGCAAACGCAATGCAGATACCATCATGACAATTGCAGTAATTGACAGTGTGTAGATTTACATTCTTTGGTTAGGCATTTAGTGGACTTCATTAATGTATTAGCATACATTCAGTATCATGTATGCACAAGAGACATAGCCTAAGGTACACACAAATGAGAACAGCTGCATATATTAAAATGCATCTCCATTGCAGACCTTGATCATTTCTATATGGCGTTTGCTGGCAGAATGCCTTAAGGATTGTGTTTTGCAAAGTGAAGCTGTAGTAATTAGAGGCAGATTTAGAATGAGGAAATGAAGATGCAGCAGGGTTAGGAATGCATGTCACATGAAAGTAAGTGTATTTAGAGCTGAGGGAAAGAAACAAGAGACTTACAGTGACATACTAAGTTTTAACATATTTGTAATTAAATTCCTTTGATTGTAATGAAACTCATTTTAACAGACATTTAGGCATGAAGTCTTATCCAGGCAAGACTGAAGTGAAATTCAAGAACTATTTTTTTGCTGAAGAAACTAGGGATGGGCACAGACCAGGTAAGCCTGGTTTGTTTGGGGCTTGCAAGATGGACGGCCCTGAACCAAGCCCCAAACTGAACCCCCAAACAAAAAACCCTCCTAAACTGAACCAGTTTGGGTGGTGTTGGGCCCCTGCCCCCAGCTCTCCAGCATCATCTGGAAGTGATATGAACCTGTCAGGCAGTGCACTTGTGTCACTTCTGGGTGATGTGGGTGCACCAGAGGCAGAGGCCTGACACCACCCAGAAGTGATACAAACACGTTGGGGAGCCAAACCCTGAACTGAACTGAAGCTCGGTGACTGTTCGGGGGAAGGTGCTGTTCATGAACCAATGTTTGCAAGCCCGAACCGGGCAAAGTCCAGCCCAGACTTTGGCTCAGGTTCAGGTCTGTGCCCATCCCTTGAAGAAACACTTATGGTTTGGTAGCCTTGTCATTAAATATATTGCTGTATTTTTGTAATATGTGATTAAAACGAAGGGACTCTCATAATTTTGTAAAATAGTATGTGCAGAATTCCATTAACTACCTTTTTTCTTTTCTTTTTTTCTTACAGTACTGACAGAAATTCATGCTCTTCTGCTGGGAATATTTTTGAAGGGACATTTTTTCTCATGAGGCACTTCTGCAATCAGTAATTTTAGAACATCTATATTTATCATCCAGAAAAGTATAAAGGTAAAAAAATAAGATTCTGTATTATGTTAGGATATCAAAAAGGAGAAAAGTTATTGGACACTCTTTGGTCTGTTAAAAGCTACTTCATGCATGGTCAAAAGATGGAGCATATGGAATTTTTGCCTTTTTTGTCACCTTGGTGTATAACAAAGTACTTTCAAAAATCCTTTCAGTTTTGAATAGTATTTTTGATTGGTGGTGTGGAACCAGGCTGTTAAAAAAATAAAGGCTTAAAGCTTTCTTGAACATGTGGAACTAGCTGCATGGAGCACTATTTCTTTCAGTGGGAGTAGGAAATTTTATTTTGAGGAAATACAAAAGTATTGTATGGACATTACATTTCCTTCTGTTTCCACTCTTTCATAGACAAGACGTACAAATGTCTACCACAAGACTAAAGTGTGACATGTTATGTTCTTTACCATAAGCAACCATAAAATGAGCTCTATTGCAGACAGGTAAGTTACCTTCTAGTTTTGTTATTTGTACATCTGCATGTCAATTAATTACGACTTAAAGCAGATTTACAAAGTGGAGTAATGGGAAACTGAAGTATGTCTTTGTAACATTAGACACTATCAGTTGCTTGCCCTGAAAAATGTCTGTTAACAGCAGTGTGGGACTGCACAGAATCACTAAATTATGTCTCAGTGTTTTCTTCAAAAAATTATATTTAGGCACAATGCAAAATGTAGTGTTCACAGGTAGTTTTTTAAATGGTTACCTGGTAAATAATTCATTATTCTTTGCATTGAGACAAACTGTACAAATTCCAATTTTTAAATACCTAATTTAATTAACTATCTAATCTGCAGATCAAGGTGTTTTTTTGGTCAGTTATTTATTTTTTGAAAATTATATGCTGCTTTTCTTTCTGACCATTGTGGCCTACAGAAAACATGACCCACAGACAATGAATAATTAAAACAAAAAAGACACCCTCCCCAAACCAGCTATAGAGTTTTCCTACAAGGTGTAGGTTTGGTGTAGTGGTTAAGTGCACGGACTCTAATCTGGGAGAACCGGGTTTGATTCCCCACTCCTCCACTTGTACCTGCTGGATGACCTTGGGCAAGCCGTAGTTCTGGCACAGCTGTTCTTGAAAAGAGCAGTTTCTGTCAGAGCTCTCTCAGTCCCACCCACCTCACAGGGTGTCTGTTGTGGGGAGGAGAACGGAAAGGAGTTTGTAAGCCACTCTGAGACTCCTTTGGGTAGTGAAGGGTGGGGTATAAATCCAATCTCTTCTTCTTTATACAATTAACTGCCTAAGGGCCCTCCACACATCCTCATGGCAAACATTTTATAATGCTGGAACTACCTCTGAAAAAGAGTGGTCCTGTGTTGTGGCTGATCTGAAACGCTGAAGGGAGGGATTGACCAGGAAGAGTGTCTGGGAGGATCTGAAGTGACATACAGGCCCATGATGGTAGCGACAGGCCTTCAAGCCTATATTCTAAACATACAAATGTGTTTATCTTTTAAAAAGCTGGGAGTCCCTCTTAACAAGCTCTCATAATTTTTGTTTATTTTGCATTAAGGTAATCTTATAACATGAGGCTGTGCTCTGGATCTTGTTTGTTTTCTTTTAGAGATGATGGTAGCATTTTTGATGGTCTTGTGGAAGAAGATGACAAAGATAAAGCAAAGAGGTATTTTGTGACATACTAAAAAAGGTCACGAAGTTTGGTCTGTGCTTTGAAGTGAGCTCCTTTGTATTGTTAGTCTTTGGACACTGTCCCATGCAAAGCGGGAGCTCCAGCACTCTGAAGTGTACGCCGGTGTTCCTGCCCCCTGTGTACATTGCCAGACAGGCTGTCCACTCTGACAGTGCTGATCTCTTGTTGGGAGGGAAGGGAACACTGATTTTGAGGCACCTCTTGGCATTGGCTTCTGCATCATTGTTCCACCATCATTGTTCCACCAACTGCCCTATGATTTCCGCATATTGCTACCACTGGTGCGGGCACCATTGGAGGGAACGGGACGTGTTTAGGGGACGGCAGGGCAGTGGGATTCGCATTGCTGTGGTTGTCTAGCTATGCCACGGAGAACACCATCTTGGTCTTAAAATCTTAACATCTGGAATTGAATAGAGGAGCACCAAAAATGTTTTATTATGTTTATTTAATTGTTTATTAATTGTCTATTGTATTTTAACATTTTATACTGTTTCATTGTTACTACCTGGCATTATGCCCTGTTAGCCGCCCTGAGCCTTCGGGGAGGGCGGGATAGAAATTCAAATAAATAAATTAAATAAGCTGACAACCTACACTATTCAGCAGAGATTAACCTTACCCACTATGTAATTCCTGTATGCAAGGATTTTTGGATCAGGCCCTTTGTTTATCTGGCATGCTAGCAGTATGAAATATTGCAAATAAAAGATTAACATCAATGTAAATTGATTTCATTTTAAATGTGCCTTGTGATACTTTGAATCTACCAAGCATTAAGATTAGTTTTTCTTGTCTCCTGTCCTTTTCCTGGGGTACGTTTGAAAGAGTGACAATATATTTATAGGTGCTTTGGGGAGAGATCCTTAATTTATGAAGTCCTTACACAAGCCTTAGAGTGGAGCAACTTTGCTTAGTATTGTTGCCATTCTTCGTCTTGATTTTGCCAAACCTTTGCTGTTGCTTATGTTTTCCTGTTATTTTTACAAATATGTTATTCAAAGTAGTATATATATTAGTAAGGGTTGGCCCTTAAAACACATGAACAATAGAATTGCATAAAACTTGTTTTGTAAATTTTGTCACAATGTTTCTTTTCTTTAGAGTATCAAGAAACAAGTCTGAAAAGAAACGCAGAGATCAGTTTAATGTTCTCATCAAAGAGCTGGGATCCATGCTTCCGGGCAATGCTCGGAAGATGGACAAATCCACTGTATTGCAGAAGAGCATTGATTTTTTACGGAAGCACAAAGGTAATTCTGGGCTGTTGCAAGAAGGCTGAAATTACTGCAAGTATTTTTCTTGTTTGCACTTTTAAAATACTAATACCTGTTGTAATTTAGGTCTCTGGCTCATATTTATGGGAACAGTCTAATGGTACTGAAGCAAATATGTATTTCTGCTGGAATTTGTCCATAATTCATAAAATATTTTCGTTAACTTTGTAACTGTGTTAAGAACATAAGAGACGCCAATGTTGGATCAGGCCAAAGGCCCATCCAGTCCAACACTCTGTGTCACACAGTGGCCAGAAATACCAGTGCCATCAGGAGGTCCACCGGTGGGGCCAGGACATTAGAAGCCCTCCCACTGTTGACGCCCCCCCCAAGCACCAAGAAGACAGAGCATCACTTGCCCCAGAGCCCCTAGCTATACCTTGTGGCTAATAGCCACTGATGGACCTCTGCTCCATATGCTTATCTAATTCCCTTTTGAAGCCGTCCATGCTTGTAGCACCCACCACTTCCTGTGGCAGTGAATTCCATGTGTTAATCACTCTTTGGGTGAAGAAGTACTTCCTTTTATCCGTTCTAACCCGACCGCTCTGCAGTTTCATGGAGTGCCCACGAGTTCTTGTATTGTGAAAAAGGGAGAAAAGTACCTCTTTCTCTACCTGCTCTTTCCCATGCATAATCTTATAAACCTCAATCATGTCACCCCTCAGTCGTCTTTTCTCCAAGCTAAAGAGCCCTAAGCGCTTTAACCTTTCCTCATAGGGAAAGTGTTCCAACCCTTTTATCATTCGAGTTGCCCTTTTCTGCACTTTTTCCAAAGCTATAATATCCTTTTTAAGGTGTGGTGCCCAGAACTGCACACAGTATTCCAAATGAGGTCTCACCATTGATTTATATAGGGGCATTATTATATTGGCTGATCTGTTTTCAATACCCTTCCTAATAATCCCCAGCATAGCATTGGCCTTCTTTATTGCAGTCACACACTGTCTCGACATTTTCAGTGAGTTATCCACTACAACTCCAAGATCTCTCTCTTGCTCAGTCTCTGCCAGTTCAGACCCCATCAATGTGTATTTATATTTAGGATTTTTGGCTCCAATGTGCATCACCTTGCACTTGGCCACATTGAACCCCATTTGCCATGTTGACGCCCACTCGCCCATCCTTGACAGATCCCCTTGGAGTGCCTCACAATCCTCACTGGTTTTCACCACCCTGAACAACTTTGTATCATCCGCAAATTTAGCCACTTCACTGCTTACTCCCATCTCCAAATCATTAATGAACAAGTTAAAAAGCAGTGGACCAAGTACTGATCCCTGCGGTACCCCACTGCTTACCACCCTCCACTGAGAAAATTGCCCACCTACACTCACTCTCTGTTTTCTATGAACTAGCCAGTTTTTGATCCATAAAAGGACTTGTCCTTCTATCCCATGATTTTTGAGCTTACTTAGGAGCCTTTGATGAGGAACTTTATCAAAAGCTTTCTGGAAGTCAAGGTAAATAATATCTATTGGATCCCCCTTGTCCACATGTTTGTTCACCCCCTCAAAGAACACTAACAGGTTAGTGAGACAAGATCTTCCCTTACAGAAACCGTGCTGAGTCTGCCTCAATAGGTTTTGTTCATCTATGTGCCTACTAATTCTTTCCTTAATAATGGTTTCCACCAATTTACCTGGTATCGACGTCAGACTGACTGGCCTGTAATTTCCCGGATCTCCTCTGGAACCCTTTTTAAAGATGGGAGTGACATTAGCTACCTTCCAATCCTCAGGAATGGAGGCAGATTTTAAGGAAAGATTACATATCTTTGTCAGGAGATCCACAAGTTCACATTTGAGTTCTTTCAGAACTCTCGGATGTATGCCATCTGGGCCTGGTGATTTTTCAGTTTTTAAGTTGTCTTGAGAGTATAGGCTAGTTACAAGGTATTATATGAGATAATGAGTAGTTTAAAGAACTCACACACCATACTCATCATGCCTGTGAAATACCTGGTCTCTTGTGAACAAAAGAAAGTAGTTGTATTATTGGGAACTTTAGAAATTCAGGAGGGGTCATTCTTAAAGATAGGTTTGCTTCTTTTGTAGCAGCATGTAGACAATATCTACACATTGTGAGCACTAGTTGAAAATAGTCATGTTGCCACATTGTGTGCAGGAGTATTTGTGGGGCTGTGTGTATGCATGCATCCAAATTTATTAGCATACAGCTAATTTCTTATAGTTCCCATCGAACGGTTTTCGGCTTTCAGGTCATACCTGAAAGCTTACATAAGAACATAAGAGAAGCCAATCCAGTCCAACACTCTGTCACACAGTGGCCAAAAATACCAAGTGCCATCAGGAGGTCCACCAGTGGGGCCCAGGACACTAGAAGCCCCCCCCCCCAGCACCAAGAATACAGAGCATCACTTGCTCCAGACTGAGAGTTCCTTTCTATACTTTGTGGCTAATAACTACTGATGGATCTCTGCTCCATATGTTTATCCAATTTCCTCTTGAAGCCGTCCATGCTTGTAGTCACCACCACCTCCTGTGGCAGTGAATTCCATGTGTTAATCACTCTTTGGGTGAAGAAGTACTTCCTTTTATCCATTCCTTTTATCCATTCTGCCGACTGCTCAGCAATTTCATTGAGTGCCCACAAGTTCTTGTATTGTGAGAAAGGGAGAAAAGTACTTCTTTCTTTACCTGCTCTATCCCATGCATAATCTTGTAAACCTTGATCATGTCAACCTTCAGTTGTTGTTTCTCCAAGCTAAAGAGCCCTAAGCGCTTTAACCTTTCTTCATAGGGAAAGTGTTCCAACCCTTTTATCATTCTAGTTGCCCTTTTCTGCACTTTTTCCAATGCTGTAATATCCTTTCTGAGGTGTGATGACCAGCTTGTAGCTTTCATGTATAAGTTGATCTGATTACTTAGAATTTAGTAATGTTTTTGTTCAAAGCTTAGCAGCATTTAGCATATCCTTTGGTATAATATATAGATATTATGTGCTTGTATGCAGATGCACACTCAAAGAGATCTCTCACTCTACAACCAATGCTCCCTCTAAGCTGTGGAGTCTTGTGAGCAAAAAGTCTGCTTTGTGAGCTACTGGCATTAAAGCTGTGAGTGAGTGATTTGGCTACTGTATAAATTAGTTTGCTCGGGAGCCATCCTTCCTGAGCTAAGACAAAAGTGTGTGAGGTGGAGGCTAAAGAACTGTGAGCTAGCTCACAGTAACTCAGCTTAGAGGGAACACTGTCTACAACTACTCTTAGCTGCTGACCATAGCTTTCAGTGCTGTACAGTTTGCTTCTGTTCTAATATGAGTGGGGTTTATTCATAGGATCTGTATCTTGTAGGGACTTCCATTCAGTTTATATCCAATAATATATCTAGTTTTATTTAGTCAAAGGTTTTGTTTTTATTCCTGTGTGTATGCCCTTCATTGGGTGACAGCATAATACCACCAAAAATAAAAGCTGTTGGTAGCAGCCAGAATTTGGACATCATCACACACATTAACCGTTGAGCTGTGGGTCACAATGGTTAGGATCCAAAGCGCAGTTTGAGCTGACCAAATGCCTTGGGCTAGCCTTTGGGAATTTGGAAACTTTCTTTCTTGGAAAAACTGGCGCTCCTGTCCAATCACAAATTGCTTTTGAAACTCTCTTTTTGCAATGTGGTTTTACTGCTGTTTGAAGAAAAATAAGAGTAAAACCTGTAGAATTCATCTCTCAGTTTATTGGGTCTTGACTCTTAAATGGTGAAATAAATTCCAGAGTGATCCATCTGTCAGCCCCAAGGAGTAAATGCACCTCTTATTCTCTCTTCCTCATGTGCCTTTGTCTTCCAGCTACTGAAGACAGAATGTTGCAGTGGGTACAATTTGTTTTTCTCCTTTTCAAACATTTTCTTTAATTATCTGACACAGTAAGTATAGTAAGTTTCATTGGGATGGTGAAAACCAACCTGTGCCACTAGAAGAGATTTTTTTCTCTATTATAAGTCAGCATACAAAGTTAGTTATATGATTCAGAATAAACAAGTGTGCAGATAATTGTTTTTCCCTTTTACAGAAATTACGGCACAGTCAGATGCCAGTGAAATCCGACAAGACTGGAAACCCACATTCCTTAGTAATGAAGAATTTACTCAGTTAATGTTAGAGGTCATTCTATTTTTTTAAATTCTAAAATGTATGAGTACTGCTTTTATTATACTTGTTTCTTTGTAAGTTATAAGATTATGTTGCGTTGTACTTTTTGCTATGTACTGTAATTAGAATGGTGTCACCCTGATTTGGTACGAAGTGGAGATTGGTGGGCTACAGTGGGAAGGGGTATATTTTTATGACAGGTATCATGTAATTGCCATCAGCTACATGTATAATGGGGTGCTTAACACAAAGTCTTTAATACCAGGTAACTAATAAATATAAAGCTGCCGTAGGAATGATATTTAGGTCTTTTGAAATGCCTGAGCACTTTCTGAGTTTGTACAGGCTGAACATTTGGCCCATTTTTGTGTAGAACAATGTTCAAATGATAGACTTTCTCAACATTCAGTTATTTAGAGCTAATTTTCTTTCCCTTCATTATGCATTATATGTCTGTTAGTTGTAGTTGAGGTTGGGGAAGGGGAACTCTTATGGATTGTTGGGGAGAGATACTGGCTGAGTGGTGCAGTGTTGAAGAAAGGGTTTAACCATCTCTAGTCCTGGGAAGTAAAGCTGATCAAATACAATTAATACATGTTTTTCAATCAAAGATGCTTCTGTGAAGAGGTACATTTTATTATTTCTAGATCAAGTAAAAAGATAATTTCAGGAATACATTAAGCAAGTTGTACAGTAAGCTACCTCTTTTTAACTGTTCCTTATGTTTAATTTCAGGCTCTTGATGGTTTTTTCCTAGCAATCATGACAGATGGAAGTATAATATACGTATCAGAAAGTGTAACCCCTTTACTTGAACATTTGCCAGTAAGTACAAGCTGCTTTCAGTAGGTTATCAGACTCAGTTGGTCATGGGATGTGCAAACAATTTACCATCTGCTGTATAAGATTCTGGAGCTTAAACAGTGTGGATATCTTTCTCCAAGGTTTTTCTTTGTTTCTTCTGGATGCAGTTCCTGTTGTCTTACTGTATCTCTCACAAAGGAGGCTGACGTTGTTTTGGTGAGCTTGAACCAGCCAACTCTTTTCTCTATGAACACACAGCCAGCACAGAGAACAACAGTACATATCCATACATGCAACAGTAATGACATAAGAACGAAACACAGAGAAGTCTCTGTGTTATTTTCCTTCCATGCACATATCTGTCTCTGAAAATATAATCCCCCTCAGTTGTCAAAGAGCATAAATGATTTTGGAGTGTGGCAGAAGTGCAGTAGGCAGTCTTATGAAGGGTCTAGCAAGTGATCTGTCCAAAACTGTATCGACCCAGATATTGCTGCTTGCCTTGTTTTGTCCCCTTCTGCCTCTGAACCCTGCAGCACTATGCAAGTGTGCCACATTGCAGTATGCCAGCTATAACAGTTGAGACAGCAATAGTGCAGACTTTGACCCATCTAAGTAGGAAACTGAGTTCAGTAATTTGTATGTAGTGAGGATTTTTATTCCCCACTTGCTGCACATATGCACTCTTACAATAGTATTCTTGATTAGCGTGCAGGGGTGCACATGCACACCCACAAAGTGCCATTCAGCTGGTTCTTTGTATTCTTAAAATGGCCTCTGTGCAGCAAAAAATTACCTCCGTGCTTGTCAAAGTGACCAATAGAATATCCATCAGTTAGTGAAGGACAATCTGGAGTCTGATAGAGGCATCTACAATATCAGAATTTCAGGCTGCTGACCATGTTGGCTGTGTGCTAGTGGTGATCAGGTGGTCAGTGGTGATGTCATCAAATATATATATTGGGTTGAATCCAGATCAAATCTTCTAGTGGCAAAAGAACTTTCCCCTGTCCTGTTACCCAGATCAGTCCGCCCATGTCAGTCCTGTAACATGCAAAGGTGCCCCCTTGCTAGCACAGGGCAAACATGTCTTTTGGATACTTTAATATACCTGGGTTCTTAAGTCCATGTATACCAAGGTCCAGATTCAGATCAACACTTGGAAAAACATGGGGCAAAAGAGTCTTGCACAGAAAAGGTTCATATTTTATAAAGTTATCTATGCAAGTATAAAAATGACAATGAAAATTACAGAAGGGAAAAAGAAATGCTGTAAATGACACACAAAAGCCTTTCCCTAGAGAAACTGCCTTTCTATTGGGAAATGACACTTAAAAGGGTGGGGGGATGACGACAAAGACATAGGAATCGGCTCCTGGAGAGAAGGGGGGTTGCTCTCAGTGGCAATGAAGCAGCTTTGGGCAGATGGATGAAACTGACCAGACAGGGGAAGGAGACACCAAGACAGGTCAATGGAACAGAAAAGCAAGATACCAAATGAGAGCCTGGGGTAATAGGATGCATTCTAGACTGGCTACAAAAAATTGGGCTGAGGGGTAACTTTTTTATACCCTTTTTTCTGAGACTAAAGGGGATGAGTTGTTGGCATCGGAATATGTAATAATAAAAACACAATCCTTCACACAAATGAGCCAGCCTGAAAAGAAATCCTTTGTACTTTGGGTAGAGCGAAGTGTTCTCCTTTTGCGTGGAGAGTAGAGTGTCTAAAGTGTTCCCTTGGAGAGATTTGGAAGTTAGATATGTTTGGGTACTTGTCATGATTGGGAAAGGGCAGGGATTTTCCTGTCCAGTCATTGAGATACGGAGGAAATGGCTGGAATTGCCCCATTGCTTATAGTTTTGGAGATCTGGGTCATTAGTTAGGATTAAATTATCCGTGGGGGAAACGGCCCTCAATTTAATTCCTCTTTGGGTGGGTATTTGCTTGATTGATAAGGAACTGCTCTGCATTCCTTTCCACCTTAGCATGACTCACTACTTTTTATATCAGTTTAATTCAGGCTCTGTCTATCAGTCATACACCCACACTGAGGTGTACACATGTACAGAAAAAGGGAGAACACACCCGGGGGGGGGGGGTGAGGGCCTCAGGGGATCATTCCCCCTTTCCACTGTAGCTCACCAGTTCCTACAAAGTGCTGCTTCTGGGGAATAATAAAAATGTGATCTGTCGACCCTCAGGAATTATATGAGGCATGTTCTGCAGCAGGAAGGGGTAAATCAGTGGGAATCGCCACTTCAGTCTTGATCCAAACCCAGTGTATGCATTGTGATTCTAAGTAGAGGCTAGTAGTATTTCTACTCAGTAGCTGAGAACTTGAAAGAAAGAAGCATAGTTGGATGTTGAATCTATTTATTTGATTTTTATCTCCTTCCTTCTGTTCTTTGCTCACATTACTCTACCACACAGATTCCCGAGTTAATTATTTTGATAATTCCCTTTTTCTTTTCTTTTTTAAAGCAAGGCACAGTTGTAAAACGTGCTGCCTTTCTAGATTTTCTGTTGTACGCAAATAAGCTGCAGTGTGCAGGCACATAAAAAAAAATAGGTGCCATGTGTGCTTATGACCAGGATCTAAAGAGCTGTTTTAACTATGTCATGGTCTTGGCAATGTCCAGTGCAATTAAAAAAAATTACTTTGAATCTCATGCCCTTAGCCCCCATCATATTGCACAGCTTCTGAAAGTCCCTTCAGTGTCAAAATAAATGTGTCCCCCCCCCAAAAAACCATGGAACTAGTTGAATGGTTTTCTGGACCCCAGACAGTGGCTGTTCATACTATGTGATGGGTTGCTATTGAAATGGAAGTGGTGGGAGGTGGCAAGGAGATCTGTTGTAGAAGAGAAATGCATAAAAAACGCCCTGAGTCTGTGTAAGACTTTGGGTGACGTAAAGCACTAGCCTAATGGCAACTATTTGCATTAGATAGGCAATAACTACCAGTATGTTTTGTAAGATGTAATTTTTGAATATGTGATGGCCTTGGATGGCAGAGATATATACTGCTACTTTTGATTTAAAGCATTCTCGTTCAGTCAGATACTTAATTTCCAGAAACAGAATCATATAATGCCTTTTATTACGACCAAGGAAAACAATTCTTCATCAGCCCCCCCCCGCCTCCACATTTTTGGCAGTTACCTCAACCAAAAAAACCACAGTGGAACCTTTTCTATCATTTGTATGTGTCTTTAGCAACATTTGCTCATTATACCAGAAATTGGTTTGTTTTACAAATATTCTAGAATGACTTAGGAATCAGATAGTTGTTGCTTTGTTGGCTGCTGTGCATTTTAAAATAATATTTCACAAGATGTTTAATTTTGTCTTTCATTTCTCTTTTGTTTTTCAGTCTGACCTTGTAGATCAGAGTATATTTAATTTTGTCCCAGAGGGAGAACATTCAGAGGTTTATAAAATATTGTCCACTCATTTGTTAGAAAGTGATTCATTGACTCCAGAATATTTAAAAAGTAAGTTGAATTATCTTTTAGATATGGTGAGAGGTCCTGAAGTGTGCAAGTTTTAATACACAGTTAAAGTATAATTTTTAACTTATTCTGTTGGGCTGAGAGGTTCCTGAAGTTATTTTCACATGCCAAATAAATGAAAAGGATAACTGGAATGTTTGTTTGAAGTATTTCATCTTCTAGGGTGTTACGTTATGTATAGGGTGTTGTCATTTTGTATTTTTATTTAATTGTTTGAAATTGGGATATTGACAGAGACCCGCTGAACCTTGTAAAAGTTTATCATTCACAGTTCAGTCATCCATGAGGAATTGGCCATTATCCACATTTTTACAGTGTTCACAGTTCTGTTGAGGGAAGGGGGTATTCCTCACTTTTAGAACATACTGTTTTACATGTATAAGAAGAGTATAGATTCAGTCCTTGGCATCTCCAGCTGAAGAGGCAGCATTAGAGGCAGGACCATAGCCAGTGGTGGGACGCATAGGATATTGCCCCCTTTCATATCTGCAGCATCCCCACTGCTGTGACTTCCTGCCTCAGAGGGAAGCCATGGACTGGCAGCCTTGCTTGGGTTGCTACGTGACTGGTGGGAGCCCGTGGGCACCACGGCCCAGCCCAGCTGGAGTGGAGCATAGCAGGAACTTCCTGCTGCCGCATGTCAGCAGTGCTGGGCTGGAAGCACCACCCTCACGGCTCCCTGCCTCCTGCCACTCCAAATGCCTGCTCCAACAGCGCAGGGGGCAGCGTCTGCCCGGGGGGCAAGGCCACGGGTAAGACTGCACTAGCTTCTCGGCTGTCTTCTGGGCTTGTGTGATGCCACTGTCCCTGTCCCCCTGCAAGCTCCTGCCCGAGCTGCCTTCAGTTCTAAGGAGTTGCGAGCAAGCTGGGCAGAGCTCCGGTGAGGAGGTGGGGGGTTCCCTTCAGCTTTTGTACTGCCCCAATGCACAGCTTATCTCAAAAAGAAGCAAAAACGTACCCATTTCCATGTGCAGCCCCAGTGTAACCTTGGGGCATCTCCCGAGGTCCTTGACCTTGGAATAGCTGACTTGCTTACTTGTAGGTAACCCCCTCTCCCACGTTCCCTGTGGGGTCTGACCCATGGGGTTCCACAGGTCTCATGCTGTTCAATCTTATGTAAGACCCTTTTATTTATTTAATTTAATTAATTAAAGTGCATTTGATTTAGTTGAATTTAATTAATTAGCAAAGCCCCCCCCCAATTCCTGGCTACAGGGCTCGTTAGAGGCCTTTCTTATGTGAGACCCTTGAGGGCTGGCATCATGCAAGGAGACCGGAAGTGGGCTACCTGGGGCTGTATATGGTAGCTTCTTCTATCGTAGGTTGTATAGTTGCTTATATTTGTTTGAAAATTTACACAGCTTGTAATGCTTTGTTGTTCAGTGCTGGTGCCTTACATGTGTTGTTTCAGCAAAAAATCAGCTAGAATTCTGTTGCCATATGCTCCGTGGGACAATAGACCCCAAAGAGCCACCTACATATGAATATGTAAAATTTATAGGAAACTTCAAGTCTTTGAGCAACAGTAAGTTTACTATAGTACTTTTTATAATGTGCAGTTTTGAACGTATATTATAAATGTCTAATTCTGTCTAATTTGAATAAGAAAACGCAAATAAGACTTGACCAGGAATATCAACAGTTACCCCCCCCCCCCGGAGGGATATGGGCAATAGGACTGGGCAGCAACATTCATAACTATAATTCTGCTGAAACGAAGTAGTAAATGTAGAATAGTTCAAGAAATAAATGCATTAGTGCTAACACTGATAGTTTCATTTTACAAAAACCTAAGGTGTTATTAGCTTTTAGGAGTATAAAGTTCTGTGCCATTAAAACTATATTTAGAGGTTAATTGATGCACTGTATCTATTTGGTAGGGCTGAAGTAAACTACCAATTTTCATTAAATTTCTTTGAACTAGAAATTAGAGTACGTCACTGCTGGTGAAGACAACTATCTCTTAAGCTGCAGTAATATGTACATTAAAAAGTATAAATGTACATAACCTTATGAATAAAATACATGGCTAACAGTGATTCAGTAAAGTTTTTAACTGGAGGTTAATTGGACCCTGAACACCTCTGAAGTTATAAAATGTTTGCAAAGTTAACCCAGCCTTTTGAATATTCTGGTTTGCAAGGTGGATATGGACATTAATTGTTTTAAGCAATTAAGAGCA
>NW_015162504.1:41840-81338 GCF_001447785.1 Gekko japonicus
AGCTTTTCAAATTGGTTCCTATAATTAAAACACACCAGTTTTTAACTTGAGGAGCATGTGGGAAATATCCCATGACATTAATATTGTGCAATCAGATGGGATTATGCAGGAATTGTATTGTATTTAGTAAACTGTGTCATTCCTAAACAAAGGGTCGGCTTCAAAGTTTCTATTCTACTAATGGTGGTGCCTTCCTGCAATGCAAGAAGTGTATAATCTACTGTCTACAGTATATTCTACTGCCAGGAGACTCCTTGTGTTAGAGAGAGGCTCCACTGATAACAGCATGGAAACTCTGGAGACAATCCAAATGCTTTGGAAGTTTTATCATTGTACAAGTAATTAGTATTATTAATTAAAGGTAAAGGTAAAGGTTCCCTTGCTCGAAAGCCAGTCGAGTCCGACTCTAGGGTTGCGATGCTCATCTCCGTTTCAAAGCCGAAGAGCCAGCGCTGTCCGAAGACATTTCCGTGGTCATGTGGCCGGCACGACTAAACACCAAGGCGCACAGAACGCTGTTACCTTCCCACTGAAGTGGTCCCTATTTATCTACTTGCAATTTCTTGCTTTCGAACTGCTAGGTTGGCAGGAGCTGGAACTAGAGACGGGAGCTCACTCCGTCATGCGGCACACTCGGGTCTCAAACTGCTGAACTACCGACCTTCCACAGCCTGCAGTTCAGCGTCTTAACCACTTGAGCCACCGCAGCTCCAGTATTATTAAGTAGCATTATTAAATTCAGGATTTTAATGTGTATTCCTGTGTTTTATTTCCTTTCAATTGATAGTCTCTTTATAATATGTACATTTCTTAATTGGTGTACAAATTATATATTAAGATTTGCTCTGCTGTGTTTAAAAACTGTTGTAACGTTTCCTTCTTTCTCTTCTCTTTAGTGCCTAACTCTGCACATAATGGTTATGAAGGAACCATACAGCGGCCTCATAGGCCTTCTTATGAAGATAGAGTTTGTTTTGTAGCTACAGTTAGGTTAGCTACACCTCAGTTTATCAAGGTTTGTTAAAACTTTACTGTCTTCCAACTATAAAATGTATTTTAAAAATCTGTTATATTTCTGTTGCTTGGGTATGTGATCTAAGTATTTCCTATTTTTAGTTAGCTGTACTCATACTGATCCGGGGAAGTGATCCACTAGTGGAAACTGACTTTGCATGTGGGATTACCCCAAATTAGGTGTTTTGCAGGTTAAAAATGTCCACATCTCATCCTTATCACTGCATGTGTGCTGAATCCAGTTGAAGCATACATTCCCAACCAATAGATAATACTGTTGATTTTGACAGTACGATCTGTTTGCGGTAGATGGTCTCAGCTTTTCCAATCAAAGTTGACAGTGGCAACCATTTTGCTCAGTACCTTCCACACAGGGTTTTTTTTTAACCATGTGGTGACCTTCTTGATGTGGCACTGAATTAATTGTAAAGAATCTCCTCTGTTGGGAAGATTGTAGCAAGTGAATTTTATGAAAACCTACAAATGGGTTCCAAGTCAAAGTGTGAAAGAGGAATGGACTGCTGAGGGGGTGGCTCTGGTTCTTTGCTGGTTCTAATGCATGGGATTTATGGTGATCAGGTTGCTTTTCTCATCCTAATAAAATGGGCATAAAGTATATTGGTTGGCCCGGCAAGTTGCTTGAATTGTTTCACTTCCAAGCAGCATTGAAACAGCAAAGAAAAAAAAAAGTTTTCATGATTCGTAACTTTGAAGACATTTGACTGTTTGGAAAGTTTGGATTTCAGAAGAATTTTAAAATTAGAGTAGAACAGTTCTGGGAAACTTACACTTTTTATTTTTTTAGGAAATGAGCACTGTTGAAGAACCCAATGAAGAGTTCACCTCTAGGCATAGCTTAGAATGGAAGTTCCTTTTCTTGGATCACAGGTGCCATTTCTTACAATGTAGTACTAAACGGTAGCATTCTGTTACCTTTAGTGAACAGTAATCTGCATTGGCTGTTTATCGCAAACAATAAATTTGACTTTTTGCATTTTTGCTTGATTGTAAGTGCAAGTAATCAATAATGGTGTGGTAGATTGTTTCTTTTCTGAGAAATAAAGCAACAATTCCTGTGTTTTTATCCAGGGCATCTCCAATAAATTTGACTTTTTGCATTTTTGCTTGATTGTAAGTGCAAGTAATCAATAATGGTGTGGTAGATTGTTTCTTTTCTGAGAAATAAAGCAACAATTCCTGTGTCTTTTTCCAGGGCACCTCCCATAATAGGTTATTTACCTTTTGAAGTGTTGGGGACATCTGGCTATGATTATTATCATGTGGACGACTTAGAAAATCTGGCAAAATGTCATGAACACTGTGAGTAAATATTTTATGTAAGCAGTGCTAATTTAGTCCTCAAGTGGTTAAGACGCTGAACTGCAGGCTGTGGAAGGTCGGTAGTTCAGCAGTGTGCCGCATGACGGAGTGAGCTCCCGTCTCTAGTTCCAGCTCCTGCCAACCTAGCAGTTCGAAAGCAAGAAATTGCAAGTAGATAAATAGGTACCACTTCGGTGGGAAGGTAACAGCGTTCCATGCGCCTTGGTGTTTAGTCATGCCGCCTTTTGTTTTTGCAGGAAAGCATAGCTTGTGATTAAGTCTGAACCATGAACTGTGGCTTGTTCTCTTTTCCAGAAACTAGGATTAAAATTTGGACCTGTGGTTGGTGGAAGACCACAGTTCTCTATAAACACGGATTCTAAGCAATTTAATTCTATGGTTTCCAAGAAGAGTGGAAACCTGTCATTATTGATGTGTGTGCTAAGGAAGAGGGTGAAGTGTGGGAACTCAGGAATCCCCCAAGCTCAGTCCAATAGCGACAGACCATGGATTTGTTGTTGGCATGTGATCCATTCCAGCGTGTCATTTACGACAGCCATGTTGCTAATACCATTTTGTCATATAAGTTATGAATATTTGATTCTTTTAACCTATTTTAGCATTTTGAAAATTCTTTTGTGTTATATTTTCTGATTGTGTGGCTGTTGCAGCTAGCCACTGCACTGTATGTGTTGGAATTAAAACCTTTCAGCTCTTGTTGCCTTCTTCACAAACAAGAGCATGTTTTACAGTAATGTTCATGTTTCCTTGTGTATGGAAGTGTGAAATTCTTAAACTTACTGGCTCTTATTCAGAGATCTGTACTACTGGTTCTGCTTCCGCAGCTTCCAGTTCCGCATGGGATTCTGCTTCTGTTGTTCAGTCACACAGTCGAGTCCGACTCTTCGCGACCCCATGGACCAGATCACGCCAGGCCCTCCTGTCTTCCGCCGTCCTCTGAAGTTTGCTCAATTTCATGTTCATTGCATCTATGATGCTGTCTAACCATCTCATCCTTTGCCGTCCCCATCTTCTTTGACCTTCAGTCTTTCCCAGCATCAGGGTCTTCTCCAGTGAGTGCTCCCTTCTCATTTGGTGGCCAAAGTATTTGAGCTTCAGTTTCATTATCTGGCCTTCCAGGGAACAGTCAGGGTTGATTTGTTTTAGGACTGACTGATTTGATCTTCTTGCAGTCCAAGGGACTCTCAAGAGTCTTCTCCAGCACCATTGTTCAAAAGAATCTATTCTGCGGCGCTCGGCCTTCCTTATAGTCCAACTCTCACAGCCATACATGACTACTGGGAATACCATTGCTTTGACCATGCGGACTTTTGTTGGCAGGGTGATGTCTCTACTTTTTATCATGCTGTTTAGGTTCGCCATCGCTTTCCTCCCAAGGAGCAGGTGTCTTTTAATTTCATGGCTGCTCTCATAGTCTGCAGTGATCTGGGATCGTCTGCAGTGATCTGGGATCCCAGTAAAGTGAAGTCTGTCACTACTTCCATGACTTCCCCTTCTATTTGCCAAGGAGTGATGGGGCCAGATGCCATGATCTTAGTTTTTTTAATGTTGAGCTTCAAGCCCACTTTTGCGCTCTCCTCTTTCACTCTGAGCACGAGGCTCTTTAGGTCCTCTTCACTTTCTGTCATTAGAGTGGTATCGTCTGCATATCTGAAGTTGTTGATCTTTTCCCCAGCAATCTTAATGCCGGCTTGTGATTCATCCAGGCCAGCATTCTGCATGATGTAATCTGCATATATATTAAATAAGCAAGGTGAGAATATACATCCTTGTCGTACTTCTTTTCCTATGCTAAACCAATCAGTTGTTCCATATCCGTTTCTAACTGTTGCTTCTTGCCCTTTATACAGGTTTCTCAAGAGACATGTGAGGTGGTCTGGTACTCCCATCTCTTTAAGGACCTGCCATAGTTTGTTGTGATCCACACAATCAAAGGCTTTAGCATAGTCAATGAAGCAGAAGTAGATATTTTTCTGGTACTCTCTTGCTTTCTCCATAATCCAGCGAATGTTGGCAATTTAATCTCTAGTTCCTCTACCTCTTCGAAACCCAGCTTGTACTTCTGGCAGTTCTCTATCCACTATCTATCTGCTTCTGACACAGGGGAATTTCAAATGCAGTTTGTAAAATTACAGTGGGGGCTCCACTGTTCAGAGTAAGAAAAGCTCTCACTCAGACCTTGGGTATGCCTAGTGTTGTTCTTAGGTCCTTGGCATTTTCGGGGTGGCCCTGATTATCTTTATTTCTGTTTTTGGGCTGTGTGTGTGTTAAGTGCTGTCAAGTCACTTCCAGCTTACAGTGACTCCTATGCATTACCATTCTTCACATCATCCTGTCGTTAGCCGTTCTCCGGTCTTGCAAACTGAGGGCCGTGGCTTTTTTTATTGAGTCAATCCATCTCATGTTGGATCTTTTCTTTTCCTGCTGCCCTCAACTTTTCCTAACATTTATTGTCTTTTCCAGTGACTCCTGTCTTTCTCGGAATGTGACCAAAGAATGATAACCTTAGTTTAGCCATTTGAGTTTCTTAGAAGAGTTCAGGCTTGGTTTGGTCTAAAAACCACTTATTTGTCTTTGTGGTGGTCCACAGTATCTGTAAACTCTCTCCAACGTCACATTTCAAAGGAATCTACTTTTCTTCCTGTCAGTTTTCTTCATTGTCTAATTTTCACACCCATACATAGTAATGGAGAATACTATGGCATGAATTAGTTTGATATTGGTCACCAGCAACCCATCCTTACACTTAAGGATCTTTTCTAGCTCCTTCATGGCTGCCCTCCCCAGGTTCAATCTCCTTCTCATTTCTTAGGTGCAGTCTCACTCTTGGTTGATGACGGAACCAAGGAATAGAAAATGTTGGAACAATGTCAGTTTCTTCATCATCAGCCTTAAAGTTGTGTAATTGCCCAGTAGTCTTGCTTCTGTCCTCTTGATGTTCAGCTGTAATCCTGCTTTGGCACTTTCTGCTTTAACCTTCATCAGTAGTCATTTCTAGTCCTCACTGTTTTCTGCCAATAATGTGGTGTCATCTGCATATCTCAAACTGTTAATGTTCCTTCCATCAGTTTGCATTCCACCTTCATCTAAATTTAATCCAGTTTTCATTATGATATGTTTTGCATATAGATTGAAGAAATAGGGAGATAAAACACATCCTTGTTATTACGTTTGTGTTTTAATATTGTATTTAAGAAATTACGGTTTTATGTGATTGTATTGGGATTTTATTCTGTTGTGAGCCTCCTTGAGCTGCCCTGGGCCGAGAGGGCGGGATAAAAATCTGACAATTTTTTAAAAAAATCTGACAAATAAATCAATTTTTGCCAATTGGAAGCCATTCTGTTTCTTCGTATTCATTCTTAACAGTGGTCTCTTGTCTGGAGTATAGATTGCGCATCAAAACAATCAGATACTGTGGCACACCCATTTCTTTTAAAGCAGACCATAGCTTTTCATGGTCCACACAGTCAAAAGCTTTGCTATAATCTATGAAACACAAGTTGATTTTCTTCTGAAATTCTCTTGTATGCTCCAGTACCCAATGCAAATTTGCAATATGATCTCTAGTGCCTCTTCCTTTTCTGAATCCAGCTTGAACATCTGGCATTTCTCATTGCATATATGGTAGCAGTCTTTGTTGTAAGATTTTGAACATCACTTTACTTGCATGAGAAATTAATGTGAAGGTCCAATAGTTGCTGCAGTCTTTGATCTCCTTTTTCAGAATTGGGATGTAAATTGAGTGTTTCCAGTCTACGAGCCATTGTTTTGTTTTCCATATTTGTTGGCATAATCTTGTTAAGATTTTGATGGACTCAGTTTCTGTGCCTTGGGTATGTGGGTTACTAGAGTGATATGATAAAACTTGCTGCACATGTTTTAAAAAACGATGTAAACCTTTTGATTGCATGTCCCAGAGCTGGCAATGTTTTGAAGCAGATCCTTATTGTGTGTCATTTTTTCTTTTTAGTAATGCAATATGGAAAAGGGAAGTCCTGTTATTACAGATTTCTTACGAAGGGGCAACAATGGATTTGGTTGCAGACTCATTACTATATCACTTATCATCAGTGGAATTCTAGACCAGAGTTCATTGTATGTACCCACACAGTAGTAAGGTAACCAAATAGTGCTTTTTCTTTTTTCTTTTTAATTTCAGGTCTCTGTAATACATTTTACAACCATATTTATCAAGTACTGTGTTTCCCCGAAAATAAGACACTGTCTTATATTTATTTTTTCTCAAGAAGACACACTAGGGCTTATACCACAAATGCATAGAAATCCTGCTAGGGCTTATTTTTGGGGTAGGTCTTATTTTCGGGGAAACAGGGTATTATGAAGACAACTGCAAGCCTGTATTTTATTCTTTTAAAATGGCAGTATATGAAATATGTTCTAGTAAGAAGGTATAAACGTGTTAGTATCCTGAATTTCATTTGTTCCCCCCCCCCCCGGGAGTTATGCAGAAGTTCGAGCAGAAAGGCGGCGTGAACTTGGTATTGAAGAATCTCTTCCAGAAATAGCAGCTGATAAAGTAAGCTTTTACCTACCATCATTCAACAATGTTTCTTTTCAACAGACATATCTTAATGCTTGAAATAAGCTTGCATTCTTTAAACAAAACTGGCTCTCAAAACTGTGCAGCATTCTTGTCTAATGCAGTGAAATGTAAAAACAAAAATCATATAGTAGCTTTTATCAAGTTTAACTAAAATAGCACAACACAACGTGCAAGTTTTCATGTTCTCCAGTATTGTTCATTAGACTAGATGCCAAACAAAATGGAGGAGGAGGAGAAGGTCTTCAGGCGTGATCTTAAGATTAGTGAAATGTGTAAGTGTAAATTGTGGTTCAGGTTTTTCTTTGTTTCTTACCTTTTTTAGCTGGCAAAGTGTAAGAAAAGAATTTTTATTCAGGATCTCAATCTGCATGCCGTAAACCCATAAAATAACATTAGGTTGGATGCCAAGTGCTACGTGTGGCACAAAAACAGCACTTAGTATAAATAGCTTGTAAATTACCCAGTATTGTATTTTATGATCTTGTGCTTATGAACTTACAACTAAAATGTATTTGTTGGCATATATTGCTATTAAATTGTATAAATATTCATTTAAATATTAATTGTTGGTGCATGTAGTGAATTTCCCTTTTAAGTGCCCTACAATCAGTATCAAACCAATTGTCTTGCCTGCCCTGGCCAAAGTCCTTGGTCAGTCCATAGGATGTATATAATGGTTGGACATTTTTTAATCAATTCACTCATTACACCTAGATTCTCCTCCAGGGAAGAATGGATGGAGATTTTAGCCTTAAATTGACAGGCTTTAGGACAGTTTTTTAGACTGTTCACTTTCTTCATGATTTGATTATTCCAACACACACTGGCCTATGTTTGTTATGATTTTGGCTCAACTGAAGAGGGATGGCAGATTGAAGAAGGTTACATTGTAGAGTGTTTAATTTTAACTGCAGAGGGATTAATATGAATAGAGATTATGATTTAGTCAACAAAAAGTAACTGGAAATCAGGATTTAAAAGTATTGGCCACAAGTGTGGAGGGAGAGTTTGCAGTGACAGGGTTTAGGCAAGTGTTAGACTTCCACACCCAGTCTTTTATTCTTGCACACTGATTTTCTGTCTTTGATTATGTTATTTTAATAAATTTGCTCAAGATGCCTAATAATGTAGAGCAAATTTAGGGTTGAGCCCAAACTGCTCTTGTAACTTTTGGTAACTTTTTGGTTCATTTACAGTTTGTATGGGTAATGGTAGTTCATCTTGTGTTGGTGTAATTGAATGGAGAAACTGGAACAATGCCAAGAAGACAGAAGAGAACAAATTGTGACTGTTGGGTGTCATAGGACAGGAAAAGCGCGAAGACGGCAAACAGGCTGGGGATAGGTTAGAGGAGTGGATGGGAGCACGTGGATATTTTTTTCCACTGGATGTTTTCTTTTAATTTGCAGCCCTTTATTTACAGAGACCTAATGAACATTTACTGATTGAATGTTTATTTTCTAAGACAAGTGAAGCAAGATATATATATATATATATTTATTTTGGTTTCAGAGTCAAGACTCAGGTTCTGACAATCATATAAATACAGTAAGCCTCAAAGAAGCATTGGAGAGATTTGATCGTAGCCCCACACCTTCTGCTTCCTCCAGGAGTTCAAGGAAATCCTCTCATACTGCAGTTTCAGACCCTTCATGTAAGTGTCCAGAATGGAACACGGTTGTAATCTGGTCTGTCAGTGTATATAAAAGCAAGGTAAAATTAATAATTATCAGCAGGGGTCGTTTCGTAGAAAAAGAGCTAGGGGAACTCATTAGCTTAACTCATTAGCATATGCCACACCCCCTGACATCACCAGAAGTGTGTCATAAGGCCACACACCCCGCCCCCAACGGTCCCGGCCGCTGCCGCCGGCCTTGCAGCTCCACTGCCGAGCCCCATGAGGGGCCCGGCGGTGGACCTGCAAGGCCAGCGGGGGTGCAAGGAAGCCCCGCGAAGGCCCTCCCTGGCCCCAGGCAGGCAGGGGTGGGGAGAGGCAGGGAGGAAGCAACTTACCCTCCCTCTTCTCCTGCCTCCTCCTGGCTGAATGAGGGCCGGAAGCGGGGCGGCCGGAAGCAGGAGGCGGGGCTTCGTCATGTGCCCCGCCCCCTGTACCTCACCTGGGGGAACTGCGATCCCCCATGATCTCCCCCGAAATGACCTCTGATTATCAGCCTAATGCATGTCAATTTTGTATCTACAAAGAGTCTGTTATATCTGGTGCTCATATAAAATCCCATTTCTTACTTAACTAATTGCTAGGGAAGTCATTTTGAACATATAGCTGTATAATTTCAATCGGACAAACAAATCATTGTGCCCCTATATATATATAGTGTATCTGTGTGCAGAGGCTCAGGTTTATGAGAATAAGGAATAAAAGTGTTCCTCTTTAATTTTCTTTGGCTGCAACATCAGCTACACCAACAAAACTGACCATGGATACTAGCACTCCTCCAAGGCAAAGTTTGTCCACTCACGAAAAGTCTGCACAAAGAAGGGCATCGCTTGGTAATCAGGTAATTTTTCAGGGAAAAAAACCCCATTTCTTTTTTATCCGGTAATAGAGGTTAATTCCCTACGCAATTAATTAAAACCATACAGAATGTATACTTTCTGTTACCCAGTTTAGATGAATACTTTTGGGGGCTCTCTGTTGTTTTCTTGGGATTTTCCCATCCTGAATATTTCCTTAATGTACACACTTTTTCTGAAAGCATCCCAATATTATATCCTGGTGGTGGTGGAAAGTTCTGTCAAGTCACAATTGACTTATGGCAACCCCTCAAGGAATGTTTGAATCAGCTGACGTTCAAAGGCAGTTTGCCATTACCTGCCTCCATGTCATGACCCTGGTATTCCTTGGAGGTCTCCTATCCAAACACTAGCCAGGGCTGACCCTGCTAGCCATTTAAAAATCATTGAAAATTATTCCATGGAGTTAAATTGGGAATATCATTGCAACCTCTAGTGTTTAGGCTGCAGATAAATTTATTTATTTATTTTATTTATTTATTTTATGACATTTATACCCCGCCCTCCCCGCAAGCGGGCTCAGGGCGGCTTACATAAGGCATAAATTTAATTAGGTTCAGAGAAGGAGAGTGACAGAATGAAGGTGTCATTGTCATTTTAACTGTAGTGCATATAGCAGTCAAGTCCTTCCAAAGCACTGCTGGGTTCAGGGTCTTTCGTAGATTATCTTAAACACTTGGAACTGGAAGTGCGGATTTTTAGAGTATGCTGCACTTATCGTATATGAGCAAGGGAATCTATTCTGGAGCATTTGAAGAACTCTGAAACGTCTGCTCTGGGCTGGTACTTTCTGGCTACCTCTTTAGGTAGTGCAGTCCTTGCATTCGGCAGTCTGCATACGTGGGCAAATAAAAGATGAAATATTGAAAGCAGTGAGTGATGTAAAGCAACCCAAATCTTTTCCAGCTGTCCTGTTACAGGGATTCATTATTGCCTGTGGTGTTGTGGAAAGGAAGGATAACGTATGTTATGGACGTGCTTTATAGGCCACCTCCTATTTTCACATCCTCCGAAATACATTTTGGAACTAAGCTCCTATAAAGAAAGTGATGACCAGTGACAGAAATTTAGTTGAATAATTGTGGTGTATGTATATATATTTTTCATTCTAGTCTTTAAGTTCACAATCTGTTGGACAACCATTAGCACAACCAATGATACCCCAACCTACAACTCTGCAGATTCAGCAAGGCATGTCTCAGGTACCAGTTTTACATCTGAATGTTTATTGACTACATTAAAGCAGTTAATCATATTTTGATGTGGAGAGCCACAAAAATAATTTAGTCGGATCATTATTTGGTGCCAAATGTAATCCATGAATTTGGGCAAAATTAAATTTTATTAAAATATGAATGGCTATGAATATTGCAATTCTGTATAATTGTCTGCTTTTGGATTTATTGTCTAGTTAGAATTGAGTTCCTTTTAAATAATTATTCCATTTCAGTACAAATAACTGTTGGTGAAATCTTTCATTGCCTCTCTGACCCTGTTGCTTAAAATATGAATTGCCAACTTTTGTATTCTCTGGAGAATTCTACTCTGTAGGTTATAGGCTAGGGAACAGAATAATCCAACCTATTAGGATTGGGTATCATCTAGCAATAAGCCCTTCACAGTCACAGAACATATGCACTTCATTGGAATGAGGGCATTGATTTAGGAGGGAAGGGTGTGTGTCTAGAGAATTAACGTGTTCCCTAAAGTATCTCCTCAAAAAGCAGATTGGCAGTAGCTGTTTGCCCTTCCAGAATACATGTGTTAGCCACGCAATAATCGTTAATATATATATGCAAAACGTTTGACATTTCATGAGTTGAATCAGCTGCTTTCTTCTCTTTATGCGAGTGGCATTTCCACATGTGAGATGTTCATGGATTTTCCCATTCCCTTTGCAGCAGTGCTGTAAGTCCCCAAAGCTATTCCTGAAGGTCCACTGACCTCTTTCTCTTCCCCAGAGTAGGATTTCAGGAAATTGCAGTGGGCTGCAGGGGGAAGGTAGAAGTGGAAAAGTTCCATTCTTTGAGCACCATGGTGGATCTAGTCCATTGATTAAATTTAGTAGGTACAAATCAGAACTTTCCAAATGAGTCAGCCATGTACATAAACACATTCAAATGGGGAAGGTGTTTCTGTTGTTCAGTTGAATTGCACTCCAAGAGAAAAAGAATCCTGCTCACTTTCTTAAATCATCAGCTGTTCACTGCAGATTAGTGAGGATTCAATCCATTACTCTTACGGCTTTTTGTTCAGTAGTATGTTGCTGTATTGTGGAACTTGCAGTCCTAAAATCCATTCCCAGCTGGATCAGCAGTCTGTAAATAACAGATATATTTCTTACCATATATTTTACCACCTCTGTTGCTTAAGAATAGATTGTATTGGAATTGAGCGGTGCTTGGGAGCCGACAGAAAGCCATCAAGTTTCCTCTCTCCTTATTTTCTTCATTCAGTCGCTTCTGAGTATTTTCCCATAGTGTTCATTATCAGATGCATCAATGTAAATAGTTGCTTATACCCCGCCTTTCCCCTTGGTTCCACGGTGGTGTGGTCGTAGTACAAAGTGTGGTCAAGTCACAGTCGACTTATGGCGGCCCTGTAGGGTTTTCAAGGCAAGAGACACTCAGAGGCGGTTTGCCATTGTCTACCTCTGCATATTGATTCTGGGCTTCCTTGGTAGTTGACCATCCAAGTACTAACCAGGGCCCACCCTGCTTAGCTTTCGAGATCTGATGAGATCAGGCGAGCCTGGGCCACCCAAGACAGGGCCCTTGACTCCATGCCGCTTACAAATCCGTGTCTAAAACATACAACATGCAATTAATCCCCAAATAACCCCTTTCCTAAAGTACTTCCTGCAGCCTACACCCCATTAAAACCCCTCGCAAATCTAATGGCTACGCAGTGCCTCCTAAAAACCCTAGCAAGTCTTGCAGCGCCCCCTAGAAATGTCTAAAGATGGTGCCCACCTCACTTCCTCAGGGAGTTCTGTAGGGTGGGAGGTACAATAGAAAAGGTGCTGGTTCTGGTCGATGCTACACAGTCTACCTTAACAGGGAAAACAACCTGTAGGTGACGACCTGAGGACTGTAGTTGGCAGATGGGAACATAAGGGAAATGTGGGATCTAGGCTCCATCAGGCTGCCACATTCTGAACTGGTTGCCATTCCCAGGTTTGTCTTCAAGGGCAGCCCAAAGTAGAATGTATTGCTGTAGTCAGTTTTTAATACTGTAACCCACCTTCCATCTGTGTCAGAGAAAGACAGTCTCACCATGTCAAAAATCAGTCAACTTTAAGCTTTAGTTTAAATACAGGTAATTATTATGTTGTGCAAAGGCTTGATAGCAGGATTGGAAGTCTTTTTTTGAGTGCTTTTTCCTATAACATGGCTTCTGATTTAAATATTCCTTGGATTATCCCTAAATATTTGCTTTGCAGCCTATGCTTCAGTTTTCTGCTCAACTGGGAGCCATGCAGCACTTAAAAGACCAACTGGAGCAAAGAACACGAATGATAGAGGCAAATATTCATCGCCAGCAAGAAGAGTTGCGTAAAATTCAGGAACAGCTCCAAATGGTCCATGGTCAAGGCCTCCAGGTTAGTTATAGTTGATCCAATATTAGCTTTTGGACAGTGTTTCTATACAAAATCAATAGATTGGCTGCCCCGGAGCTCTTCCTATAGTGGTGTTACTTTCTTCTGACTCCTTCCACCATGGCTCTAGCTAGGTAAAATGACCCTATTAATAGGAAAGGTCATCTTTGTGGGTTGGTTCTGCAGAATGTTTTCTCGGACATACACATTTTCATGCATATAGGATTGAATTCCATCAACTCTGTTAATAAATCTGCTTATTTCAATGGAGTATTCTATTCATTTCAGTTACTAATAAACTTGATCCTTCTTAAAATTATATTATTGCCTGTTCCACTATTAAATACACAGTACTTTAGAATTGAGAATTTAGGATCCTTTTTTGCCCTTTAGTTGATTTTTCCACCTTTAGCTGATTTTTTCCACTTTAGCTGATTTTTCCTTTAGCTGATTAAGTCTCACATCTCTATTGGCTTGAGTAGCTAATTCTTGGTAAGCAATGTCATAAAAAGAATAATAGTGTTTATACCTTTCATCTCTAGCATCTAGGATTCAGTATGTATTTTAGAAACAACTGATATGTCCTGAACACTCTAGTAAGTGGATTTTTGTTGTTACTCTCTGATAGATGTTTTTGCAGCAGTCAACACCTGGATTAAACTTTGGTTCCGTGCAGCTGACGTCTGGAAACCCATCAAACATTCAACAGATTACACCAATAAACATGCAAGGTCAGGTTGTTCAAACAAATCAGATCCAAGGTGGTATGAACACTGGTCATATCGGTACTCAACACATGATACAGCAGCAGCCCCTGCAGAGTACCACAGCGCAGGTAAGTAATGCCACAAAATAAAGTCTTGCAAGTGTTACTGCTTTTGTCCTATTGCAGTTGTTTTGCAAAGAGATATCTTCATCAAAAGTACATTACTTTTTATGCATCTATAAAGACAAGGATGGCCTTGGCAGTGCAGGAGAGTGGGACCCATATCCCAGAGTAATCTAAAAATAAATGTCTTGCAGGATTGTGGGGGGAGGCCTCAGGTGTAGGTGCAAGAAATAATCCTGAAAGTATAAGAGATGGATACTAAGAAATGGGAGGCTTCGCATTAAGGGAAGGAAAAAGGAATGAAGGAACTTGCAGGGATAAACCAGATTTGCAGTGGAGCAGCAGCTGTTGCATTAATGCAAGGGCTAGTAGATCAGTGGCCATTTATTAAAGCTTTTTGTGGTTTATTATGCTGTCTAGTACAGGGCTCTAAGGTTTGGTGAGTAACTTTAAAAATAAAAACTTTCTGTTTATGATTGTTTCTGTTGCACAAAGCAATTCTGTAAGATTCTGCAATGATGGTGATACTCACCAGGACCAAATAGCCCTGGTTTTTCAGAACTAAGGCTGAAAGCTGTAACAGCTTAAGTGAAAGGATTAAGCAATTTACTTTTAAATTAAAAACTTATAATTAGTATCAACTGTTGCATTTGTGTGTATATTTCTTCAGTTATTGTAAACACCTTGCATTAGCGTGTCTCAGACTTCATCAAGGTGAACTTCACAAAGTCAAGGGGAAAAAAACCTGTTTGAAGCCTCCCCAGATTTATTAGGCAAAAACAATGACCAATCACATGACTGGCAGCTTTAGTTCTTGCAGATGACTTGTGAGCAGGCAGTTTGAAGGGCCTTAGAAATCCCAAGTCCATGAAATATGCCCCTTTGACCACTAGTAGGATCTCTCAACATTGGGGGTCAGGGAGGACAGACGTTAAGTAGCTCTGTCTGCGCTGGACTGATTGGCAGTGTTCCCTCTAAGCTGAGTTAGTGTGAGCCAAGCTCATTGTTTTTACGGCTCCGGCTCACACATTTTTGTCTTAGCTCAGGAAGGATGGGGCTCCAGAGCAAACTAATTCATGCAGCAGCCAAATCGCTCGCTCACAACTTTAATGGCAGTAGCTCACAAAGTAGAATTTTTGTTCACAAGACTCCACAGCTTAGAGGGAGCATTTGACTGGTAGTGATGGGATAGCTGATCATTCTGAGTCTGTCAAAAACTGGATAGGAGGAACTTGGGCAGAATCTTGTGTTTTCCTTGGCCTAGCTGTTGTCCCACACTTTCTTTGTGAATCTCATCTTCTGATTTTAGAGCTCTGCGGTCTTTTCCCCCTCTTCTCTCTTCTGGCACGTATTCAATTATTTGTATCCAATGCCGATTCTAGAGAGAGAAAAAATCCCTCCCCCCCCATTTTTTGATCTCAAAAATATCTTGTGTATTGTTACTGATAACATTTAAATCTCGTATTTCAAAATGTATAGTTATTTAACTTAAACATTTAGAATAGTTTCAGCTGAGAGTCTTTTAAACTACTGAGGCTTTTTAAAACAATTTTTTTGTTTAATTAATTTAAATCTGCCATGATGCAGATAATTAATCTTCTACTCTTTGCATCTTTGGGATAATCCTTATACCTCCTTGCCAGAACTTTATACAATACCTCAGTAAATATCCCCTTTATCTATCAAGACTGGATGCTTTCATCTGTATGTGCACCACAGCATTTCACATACCAGACTCATTTGTGGGTATAATGTTTCTACCGACGGTCACAACTTTTCTGAGGATCTGAGTAATGTATTTATAACTATCTTTAAATACAAAAATAGATGCTATGCAATTAGCATAATAATGACATGATAGCAATTTTTCTTTAGCTCAGACTTACTCAGCAATCTGTGTTTTCTTTCAAGTTGGGGGGGGGAATGTTTAAATCCGTACTGTTGTGCAGAACCATCTCAGTGACAAAATATTTTCTTCCTGCAGCATAGTCAACCAAATGTTCTGAGTGGGCACAGTCAACAGACTTCTCTTGCGTCGCAGTCTCAGAGCACGCTGCCAGCCCCCCTGTATAACACGATGGTGATTTCTCAGCCAGCCCCAGGAAACGTCGTTCAGATTCCTTCTACCTTACCGCAGAGTAACAACCAGAATGCTGCCATTACCACATTTACCCAGGACAGACAAATCAGGTATGTGTTAAGAGAGAGAATTCCTTTTAGAAGATTTAGATTTCCTCTTTTTGGCTCCGGTCACACGGGCAGGAAAAGTGGGGGGGGGGGGGAAGCGTGGCTGTTTGCCCCGGGGCAAACTAACGCGCGGTTAAGCGATCAGACCTCCCGTGGAGGTCCTGTGGAGGTACCGTGGAGGTTCTGTGGGTAGGGAGAGGTGCCGATCACAGGACAAGCCTGTGTGCAATGAAGAAGCGCGTGGTGTGGCAAACTGGTTTTCTTTTTTTGTGTACACGACAAATGCGCATGCTCCATTGGGTGCGTGTGCGTATCCACGGAGACTTGGGGGAAAAAAAACTTTTTGCAAGGGGACATGGGCGGGCGCCGGATGCCACCGGAAACGCAATCAGACGCCCGCCCTTGCCCCGCGGTTTCCGGAAACTAGTACCTCCGAGGTACTAGTTTTTTGCTGCGTGTTTTCGGCGGGAAGCCTCGGTTGTGCCATGGAAGCGCTACGCTTCCCAGATGTGCCGGTGAGATCGTGCCCGGAAAATCCGCCTGTCTTCCGTCTCTCTTGCGTGGCTAATGTTCCGTGTGACCTCAGCCTTTCTGTGGCATCAGTTGTTGTTGTTTTTAAACGGGATTTAGGTGGCAAAAGAAGGTCAATGTTACTAGTGCAT
This sequence comes from Gekko japonicus, assembly GCF_001447785.1. Classification (NCBI taxonomy): domain Eukaryota; kingdom Metazoa; phylum Chordata; class Lepidosauria; order Squamata; family Gekkonidae; genus Gekko; species Gekko japonicus. The sequence continues at coordinate 58,571 of NW_015162504.1, forward strand.
TTCAGGCAGCCAGGCATTTGATATAAAAAACCTGGGAGAGGAATGGTGGAGAGAGTGGCTGTCAATGGGGATATTTTGTTTTGTTTTGTTACAGACCTACTTTATTCTTTCTCAAGAAAAGGAACAAAGCAATAAAATGCCTTTTTAGTGACCTCTCAAAATTCTGTAATTTAGGGGCACTCAATGGAATTGATTGGGAGTCGGTTTAGGACAGACAAAGCAACGTACTTCTTAGCCTAGGGGAAACCTTGTGGGATTTGCAGCGGTAAAATATGGATTGAAAAAAGGATTAGACAGATCAATTGGGTCTCTCAGCCACGAAAGTTGTTGTTGTTGCAGGGCAGGAGGAAGTGCCACCTTCATGCCTTGCTTGTGGGCTTCCTGAAACCATCTGGCTGGCTACTGTGGAACAAGGGAGGTTGTGGGGGGAGGCTGGATTGGCCTCTTGGTCGGATACAGCAGGGCCCTTCCTATGTTCTCGTGCCTTGAATGGGACATAGAGTAGAGCAGGTCTTGGTAAGACTAGTTTGTGCGAACCTCACTTTAGGTGTCCTTGAGGTTCAGTGTTTTATCAAATGGAGAGGGACAACTGATGTTTCTGTCTTACAGATTCTCTCAAGGCCAGCAGCTTGTAACAAAACTAGTCACCGCTCCTGTAGCTTGTGGAGCAGTCATGGTACCAAGTACTATGTTTATGGGGCAGGTGGTGACAGCCTATCCCACTTTTGCTGCGCAGCAGCAGCAGCCACAAACGTTATCGATCACACAGCAGCAGCAGCAACAGCAGCAGAGCCAGCAGGAGCAGCAGCAACAGCAGCAGCAGCTTGCGACCATTCAGCAGCCATCTCAGACTCAGCTGACCCAGCATCCGCAGCAGTTTTTACAGGTAGAGCCATATCCTTTGTCCATTACAGGTTGAACAAGTCTGCAGTTTACTTGAAGTATGTGTACTGTTGAGGCATCTTAGTTAAAAGATTTCTTTTGTGGATATGAGGTTCTGCAGGTTTCTTTTTTTAAACATATACAACACACACCTTGTCCCGCAGTGCAAGACAGCTTATGTCTGTTGCAGGAAACGAAGAACTCAGTCCCCAAGAACCTAGCTATTTTAAGACAGGCCTAGGACTCTCCTTTTGCACCAAGCGGCTCTCCTTTTGCACCAAGGAACCATCCCTGAGCAGGGTGCCACAATGAGTTTGGGAGGGAGAGAGAGAGAAGGGTAAAGACTGTTGAGTTCAAGATGCACTTTCCCATGGCTTGTTTCACTTGTGCTTCTAACAGGGCTTTTTTTTGTAGAAAAAGTCCAGCAGGAGCTCATTAGCATAATAGGCCACACCCAGCAGCAGAAACCCATTAGCATATTAGGCCACACCCCTGACTGCACCACTCATTAGCATATTAGGCTGCATTCCCATGTTACCAGAAGTGAGGTCATCCAGCCACACCCACCTTTTGTTTCTTATTCTGTTTGTTGTCAAAATCCAGGGCCTTTTTTTGTAGCAGGAACTCCTTTGCATGTTAGGCCACACACCCCTAATGTAGCCAATTCTAATGAGATCCTGCTGATGGGTGAAAAAATTATGCTAATGAGTTCCTGCTGGGTGTGGCCAACTTGGGAGCCAGCCGGAACTCCGTTCCTGTGCGTTCCTGCCCAAAAATAGCCCTGACTTCTAATATTAAATGGAACTGGAACCACTCATTGAAAGCTTCATATATGGTCTGTACATTGCTTATGGTAAGAATGCAGCTTGTGGTGTGAGATTCTTCCGAGTAGCTAGTGGCAAGGAGCAGCCAGAAGACAAATATTTTTTAGGTATGTTAGCGTGGGTAGGAGCTGTAAAGGCAGAATCACTCTACAGAATGAATATAGGCCAAGAGCAGGCTTATATACCAAGCAAGACAAAGCTGTGAAACTAGCTCAGTGTGCCCAGAGGGGCTCAAGGCTTCTTTTTAAAAAAAACAACACCTGCCTGCTTCTTCTGGGCCAGATGGCAAGTTTTGTTAGAAAGGGAGGGGATTTTTTTAAAAAATAATTTTTATTTTTATTTTCTACATAGATCCTACAAAACTACACACTAACTAAAACTACAGCTATACAACGACCCTATATGATAATAATTAATATCTTAAGTCAAAGCTTTTCTCTTATTCAGGTTAAGAATAAAAATTCTTTTCTGTTATTTTGATATGCAAAAAATTAAAGCTATTGACAATGCAACATTATGTAATGTAATATAAACATTCCCTTTAAAGTTTAAGCTCTTTTCTGTCTTTCCTTCCTCTCGTCTTGCTTTTGTCGTCTCGGGGTGGTTTGGGTGCTGCTGCTCCCAATTCTGATTCAGATTCTACTTCTGAGCTGCCATCTGCAGATGTTTCGTGGCTTTCCAGGCCATTCGTACTGTCCAGTTCTCCTCCTCCTTCCACTGTGTTCAGAAAGGGAGGGGATTTCAGAAGTTGTCTGTGATATGGGTTGGGAGTCAGCTGTTCAAAGAAAGAGGCTGTTAATTTTACTTGTTGAGTGTAAAAAGGCCTTGTATAAGCCTAAGTAGTACTTTGGATTCTGGCCTTAGTCATGGAGCAGAACTCTTCACACCTCAGTGAATGGTAGAAACTAAGAGGTAGCAGGCCCTGCTCCAGTGCCCAAAGTCACCCAGCTCCAGTAATAAAGTGTCTGGAACAAGGGAATAAACAGGCGAGTTTAGCAGATGAGCAAGTTCGGCAGCAGGGTGAGGCAACCAGGGCACTAGTCTCTCCCACGTTACTGTTACAATTATGATTTTACTGTTTTATTGGGTTTTATGCTTGGGCTCGTGCCCCTTGTAAGCCGCCCTGAGCCCGCTTGCCTTAAATAAATAAATAAATAAATAAATGGGTAAGCGCACCTTCCACAGACGCACACCTTCCACAAACAGATCTATATAAATAGGAAATGTATAAAAAGGGGGATTTTCAAAAAGCAGTTATTAAAGTAGAATATCAGCAAGGGGTAGGGGCTATCCAGTGTATTGCACTGAGTGCAAGATGTATGACTGCCGGCAAGCTGGACAGAAGTCATGGGTGTGTGCTTGGTGCAAGGAGCTCCTGGTTTTCAGGAAACAAGTTCACACCCTCAAGGCCAAGGTGGCTGACCTGGAGAAGCAGAGACAGTCAGTTAGGCACACAGGTAAGACTCTTGGGGACTTGTTAGATTTGTCCCACTCTGAGAATGGCAGCTCTTTACACAGGATAGACTGTTGCTTTTTGTATAAGTGCTTCGGTTTGAATTAACATATGCAGGAGTTATACAACTCTAACTTGGACACATACTGTCTCTGGTACATTGAGACCATTTGGTATTCCACTTCTCCTGTTACTAACTGTGGTTATACATAAGACTTTCTCTGTCTGGCTCTCTCAACTGACTGGTGAGGCTATTCTAGCTATTCCCAGTCTTTTCCAGACACCTAGTCTTTCCCTTAACCACCTCACAGGTTCCCTTGGAGAAGTGCATGTGTGTAGATTTGTTAATACTAAGGAGTTCTTGAATTTCTCCTTTCATATCACTACCCTCTCTCGCTAGAGGGGACCAGTAGGGAGCGCTCTCTAGCCCCAATTTTCCTCACACTGGTGGCTTCCTTTTTTCACTCATCTTCCTACCACTCCTGAGCTCTTGGGCTAACTCACTGTCAACTGCCAACTCTCTCTGTCTCTTTTCCTCAAACTCCCTGAGAATTCTGAATGACCTGCCCCCACCACTCTTAGTCATGTGCCCTAGCGGTTCTCTTGCTTTCCTGCTGCTTACCGACAAGCCTTATAGTCCATCACAGACCCCTTCTACAATTGGTGAACAGGTATCCTTTCGCACCAGAAACCACTCCTGGGCAGGGAGGGGGGCTCTTGGTAGATGGTGATTCCATCCTTAGGCATATAGACAGATGGGTTGCAAACAATGTTCCCTCTAAGCTGTGGAGTCTTGTGAGCAAAAAATTTACTTTGTGAGCGACTGGCATTAAAGTTGTGAGCGAGCGATTCAGCTACTGCATAAATCGGTTGGCTCTGGAGCCCTCCTTCCTGAGCTAAGGCAAAAATGTGTGAGCTGGAGGCGAAAAAATTGTGAGCTAGCTCACACTAACTCAGCTTAGAGGGAACACTGGTTGCAAACCTGCGTACTGACCGCACGGTGCCTTGCCTGCCTAGTGCAAAGGTAGCGGATGTTACGCATGGTCTAGACAGGCTGGTAGACAGTGCTGGGGAGGAGTCAGTGGTTGTGGTACATGGTGGCACTAACGATGTGGGGAAATGTAGTCATTGTGGTCCTGGAGGAAAAATTTAGTCTGCTAGCCGACTCAGGGCCAGGACCTCCAAGGTGGCCTTCTCAGAAGTGCCACCTGTTCCACATGCAGGGCCAGCTAGACAGGTACAAATTAGGATTCTCAGTGCATGGATGAGGCGATGGTGTAGGGAGGAAGTGTTTAAGTTTGTTAGGCACCGGGATGCTTTTTAGAACAAGTAAGACCTGTATAAAGGTAGGATCTGTATAAAAGAGATGGCCTTCAAGAACCAGGCTGCTGGTACTTAAAATCAAAAAGGTGGCACAGCAGTTTTTCAACTAAATCCTGGGGAAAAACTGACAGGAGATGAAATGTCTCTGGTTGGGGATGGCTCATCTCTAAGAGATGAAGGGGTAGCTGTTACTGTTCCAGAGGGAAATGGATTAAGACTGGCCACTGAGAAAGTGACAAACAATATTGACTGCCTGACTGGGCGTAGAGGCCAGAGGAGGAAGGTTGCAGGCCTAACGTCTCTGGGGAATTACAGATGTTTATAAGCAAATGCTAGAAGTGTCTGGAGGTAAAATGGGGGAGCTGGAGTGCTTAGTGTCAGAGAAGGACATAGACATTTTGGGCATTTCAGAAACTTTGTGTGATGAGGATAATCAGTGTGATACAGTAGTTCCTGGGTATAAATTATATCAGAAGGATAGGGAGATGGCTCTTTATGTCAGAGAGGATATACAGTCCAGTTAAATTGAGAATCTAAGAGAAATAGATTTGCTTACGGAAACGCTGTGGGTGGAAATAGTGGGTCCAAAAGGAAGCTTAACTTTGGGAATTTGTTATCAGGCACCTGACCAAAGGTTAGAGGATGATTTAAAAACAGCAAAAGTTTTAAAAAAGCAAAAAAACAACAGCAAAAAACAGTCTGCCTTGGGAGGTGGTGGATGCTCCTTCGCTGGATGTTTTCAAGCGGAGGCTGGACGACCATCTTTCGGGTATGTTGTAGATATGTAGGGCTACCCTTCAGCTATGCTCCTGCAGAGTGCAGGGAGTTGGACTAGATGACCTGCCAGGTCCCTTCCAACTCTAACCTTCTATGATTCTATGAATTAAGCAGCTAGACAAAATAACTGTGCCATAATAGGTGATTTTAACTACCCACACATTGATTGGGTCAATGTGTGTTCCAGTCAGGAGAAAGAGATTAGGGTCTCTACATAATCTCAATGACTGTGCCATGGGGAGAGGCAATCCTGGACTTGGTCCTAAGGAATGGTCAAGACCTGGTGGGAAATGTAAATGTGATAGCACCAGTTGGGAGCAGTGACCATAATGCTATTAAGGTTAGCATTTATGTAAATAGGGAGTTGCCCAAAAAGACCAACACAACCACATTTAACTTTAGAAGGGGTAACTTCTCTCAAATCAGCGGACTTGTGAAGAAGAAACTGAAAGGAAAGGAAAGGTAAGGAGGGTCAAATCTCTTCGGGAAGCTTGGAGACTGTTTAAAACTACAATGCAGGAAGCTCAGATAAAATGTATACTGCAGGTTAAGGTAAAGGTAAAGGTTCCCTTGCTCGAAAGCCAGTCGAATCCGACTCTAGGGTTGCGGTGCTCATCTCCGTTTCAAAGCCGAAGAGCCAGCGCTGTCCGAAGACGTTTCCGTGGTCATGTGGCCGGCATGACTAAACACCAAGGCGCACGGAACGCTGTTACCTTCCCACCGAAGTGGTACCTGTTTATCTACTTGCAATTTCTTGCTTTCGAACTGCTAGGTTGGCAGGAGCTGAAACTAGAGACGGGAGCTCACTCCGTCTTGCGGCACACTCGGGTCTCGAACTGCTGAACTACTGACTTTCCACAGCCTGCAGTTCAGCATCTTAACCACTTGAGCCACCGCAGCTCCACTGCAGGTTAAGAAAGGTACAAATGGGTATAAAAAAGGTCTGTGTGGTTAACGAACAAAGTAATGAAGCAGTCAGAGTTAAGAAGGATTCCTTTAAGTGATGGAAGGCTACTCCGAGTGAGGTAAATAAAAGGGAGCACAGGTTTTAGCAAATAAAATAAAAGTCGGTGATCAGACAGCAGAAAGGGACTATGAGGAACATATTGCAAAAAACATGAAGACCAACAATACATTTTTTTCCAAATACATTAGAAGCAGAAACCCAGCCAGGGAGGCAGTGAAGCCCTTAGATGACCAAGGAGTAAAAGGAGTACTAAAGGATGATAGGGAAATGGCAGAGAAGCTGAATGCATTTTTTGCCTCCGTCTTCACTGTGGAACTGCCAATTTCAGGATGGGTGTCAAAAGACTTGAGTCAGATTGAGGTGACGAGAGAGGAGGTCCTATGACTGATGGACAAATTAAAAACTGACAGATCACCAGGCCCGGAAGGCATAGTTCCAAGAGTTCTAAAATAAATGTGAACTTGTGGATCTCCTGACAAAAATATGCAGTCTATCATTGAAATCTGCCTCTGTTCCCAAGGTCTGGAAGGTAGCTAATGTAACCCCCATCTTTAAAAAGGTTCCAGAAGAGATCCGAGAAATTACAGGCCAGTCAGTCTAATGTCAGTGCTGGGCAAGTTGGTGGGATCCATTATTAAAGACAGAATTAAGTAGGCACACTGATGAACAAAAGCTATTGAGGAAGAATCAACATGGATTCTTTAAGGGAAGATCTTGTCTCACTAACCTTTTAGAGTTCTTTGATGGGTGAACAAACATGTGAACAAGGGTGACTCAGTAGATGTTGTTTACCTAGACTTCCAGAAAGTTTTTGATAAAGTTCTTCATCAAAGGCTCCTAAGTGAGCTCAGCAGTCATAGCATAAGAGGACAAGTCTTATTGGTTAATTAAAAGGAAACAGAGTGAGTATAAATGGGCAGTTTTCACAGCGGAATGTGGTAAGCAGTGGGGTACTGCAGGGCTTAAATTAACAGAGGTCTAAATTTGAAGACCCATTTGAGCTTGAGGCCTGGGCCAGGTGGCCTTCGTGCGGCTTCCTCTAATTGGTCCTGACTGTGGCAGGATCAACAACTAATCCATCTGAATATGTTAGCAGCCACTTCTCCTTGTTACCAAGGTAGGTTAATAGCCCTTGTGACCACCACCATCTTTTCTGAAGCAACTGCTTGCTCTGGGACTTCTGAGATTCACTTTTGAAAGTAATTCTGTGGCCAACCCCCTTTATTTATTTAGGAGATTGTTATGGCACCTCTCCAGAGTCTTTTGCTCATGCCCAAGGCAAGGTTTGGGTAGTTTTGATTCCTCTCTCCTGACTGCCTCTTCCACAAATGCTCCTGGAGAAGAACCCAGTTTGAGAACTACTGTCGTAAGGCATGATTTAAAGGGTGTGCATAAGAAATAAAGCTGCACCCTATCAGTTAAAGTAGCCAGAGGGATCACGGGATTGGTAAATGAAAAATAGTAAATGAAAACTATAACTTTTCAGAATTATATCACGGTTGTTATTGCCTAGTTCTCATTTCCCTACCAATCAGAGGCAGAACTGGAAGCCAGTAAGCTCAATCAAGCTGCTTAGCAGTATGATACTCCTTTCTGAGGCCAGCGAAATGAGAATACTGATTTGTTTAGACCTTTGTACCCTATTCTTCTCCCCTGAGATCACGAAGTGAACCGGTCAGTGGCAGACGATGGCACTATTCTCTCAGACGCCTCACCATCTCTGATTTGTGTGCTTTTAGACATCCCGGTTGCTCCACGGAAACCAGTCAACTCAGCTCATTCTCTCCGCCGCTTTCCCGCTGCAACAAAGCACTTTTACGCCATCGCACCACCAGCAGCATCAGTCCCAGCAGCAGCAACCGCAGCAGCTTTCACGGCACAGAACTGACAGCATGACTGAGCCTTCCAAAGTTCAGCCCCAGTAGTGTGGAGGCTCTGCCGCTTCCAAAGGCAAACGAAGAGGGAGAGGCTGCTCACACATAGTAGTTGCACTGGTGACGGGAGAGAGAAGACTGCAGACTTTGCCAAGAGCAGTATTGAATATTCTTCTAAATGCTTGGAATGTGTCTGCTGAGGAAAGAATGTGAGATGCTGCTGAAAGGTACCTTTGGTACAGATCAGCAAAAAGGTGATGGGGACGAGGCCTTGGCTCCCTTTGCCAGGGATCTGGTTGCTCCAGCTTTTGTGTTTTGTTTTCCCTTCAAAGGCGTGTACTGTCACGTGTTCACTTGTCCAGATCAAGTCTCAAAACACTCAGTGGACTGAATAGGGCACTTAAATATCTTGATGTTTTTTTTAGCAGTTCTCTCAGATTAAGTGTTACAATGGACATGCTGTCGCTACAGCAGTTTGTTTGTCTGTTGTTTTAGAACGCCTGCAATTATGCTCCGAAAGACAATTTTTTTCATATTATGGGACAGTAAATATTTTCAAAATATTGTGTGGAATCAAAATTTTCATTGTACAGACGCTGTAAAATACTGTGTATATGTCTGGATAAAAGGCAAGAGCGGAATATTTTATATGATGCATGGAACTGAAATATGTTTTTCCCTAAATTTTCACACAATTGCTCAAGCTACAATTTTCATCTGTTTTTACCTATTTGTCTTCTATGACAGGCTCCATCATTTATTCTCACCTGTAATGTGGGCACAAGTCTCCTGTCTGTGCTTTATCTGTGATGTCAGAGTTTGTTCAATGAGGTAATATAGTGTGCTGGTTTGTGGAAATTTTGGAGTTATATTATTGATGAAACACTTTGAACTATGAGTGGTTATGCATCAGAGTTCAAGGCATTCAGTTTCTTAAAAATCATTTGTAATTTCATAGATATTCATTTTTTTTTTCCGTTGAGGGAAAAATAGGAATTTGCACTGCTATATTGTGGATGGTTCGGAATTTTACTCCCCAAAGTTATCTTTTGATATAATTCATAGTTGGAAATATTTATGTAACAATAAGGTTTAAAAATATAAAAGAGGTTTTCAAGAATGTCTCAAATATAGGAGTAATTTGCACAAAATATATTTGAATTTAATAATTATAGGCACTTTTTAACTTTCTCTGTGGTGAGAAATGCAACTTCTCGGAATATGTTGGAATCTTTTTATTCTCCTTTGCAAATTTTGACCGTCATTTAGTGAGAAATTATTCAGGGTCGTTTGAAACAAAACAAAACAAAAATACCCATAGTGCCTTGGTTTTGATTCAGGTGATAATGTTAAACATCTCAAATTACATTCTGTTGAATCTGTGGCCATTTTTGAAGTCTTAGAACATCGTTAACAAAGCATGCTTCATATTTCTCTACTATATTTGTATATACAAGTATTTTGAAAATTATATTAATTGAGATCTGAAGTGTTTTGAAAACATCGACACTCTTTTAACCACTAACCCTGGGGCATGCATCATTTAAGTGTTTTCTTTTTGCAGTAGCTGCCTGATAAGAAATGCAGTCCTCCTAATGTCAGTACAGACATGAATAGCAGTTAGTATAATTCCTTTGTGACTGAAATTTCATGGAAAATATAAGAGATCAACAGCACTTCGGCTTTCAAAAGGGATAGTTAAACTAAGACTTCAGATGGTAAATTCACTTTAAAGATAATAAAAAGTTCCAACAGAAATTCTGTACACTTTTTAAAAATATACAGCGAGTAGATCTTATGGTACTAGTTTTAAAAGAACCACATCTGCAGAGCAAAACATGTGTTAATACAAAATAGATTGGGTAGCAAGATGGGGGGGGGGGGGACTGGTTATCAGCAGGGAATGTCTGAATTGAGGAGTATTATAGAGGAGCTTTATTAATATAACCAAAGTGTGGTGGGATGCTAAGATTGTAATTCTGGGTAAACAAAGCCTACATCAAAAGCAACACCATGTAGCAAGTGATAGCAGCAGTGATTTTGAAGCTAACACCCTACCTTTCCGTGTTCCCTACCCTTCCCCATTACAACTAACAGACTATTAGCAGAACCGCAGTGAAAAGAGGCAAAATTATAAGGAATCAACCAAAGAATTGGACTAGTTCATTCCCTTTTAGCAAGGACAGAGAAACCTGTCTTGGAAACCACCTGACTGCGTCCATTAAAGGGACGTCGTGGCATTCCGAGCTATTCTCAATGCAAATAAATGAGAAGCGTATATTGTAGTAAAAGAATGGCAGATTGTCTTGTCAGGCCTCTCTCCTGTTTGTAGTCCAAAATTAGGCTGTGTCAAATGAAGGTCCATGCTTTAAGTAGATTATTTAGAAGAGGTTGTCTTCTTGGGCTTTAAGCTGTTCGCAATTTTTTTAAAAAGCACTAAATGAGAATGCTGGGAAAGCTTCAATAGTACTTACAGAAGGGCAAAGCACTGGAATCTGTTGTTAGTGAAAAGGCAAAGCACAATCACTGGACAGGTGATTACTTGTTTGGCATCAGTGGAGCCCCCAGTAAATGTGAGGATTACATAGGAGGCTCCAGGGCATTTTTTAATGTCAAATCCTTCCCTAGCCTAAGAGGATGAAAGTTACCAAGTGCTTTCCATAGTCTTTAGCAGATAACGGTGGAGGAGCAGTGATTGGGGGGGGGGGAATTCTACTACACCTTGAGCAAACTTAATTGAAGGAGCCCAGAATTTGTGTTGGCACTGATGCCCTGCCTCTGCTGTTGTTAGCTACTAAGACATGGTGCTCTTAAGAGAGGGCTGTTGGGTTCTGTTGAATGTCAGTTTCCTCTAAACCAGGAGGAAGACCTGAGCTCCGGCTCTCAGGATGAAAGCTGCTGCTTTTGCAAGGCTGTTGTTTGTCCCCGTAGTTATAAGGAGGGAATGCTCCACCGTCTGGAACTTAATATGGCCAAAATGTCTCTACACGGGTTAGAATGTGGAGACTGGTGATCTGTGAGTGAATGTCGTGGTAATGCACTAGTGCTAAAGCAAAAAGAAAAAAAGTCTGATGAAGTGCTACTGAAGCGAAAGAAATAAGATTTAGGTTTGCCTAAGTTGGGGGAAGAGTGTGTGTGGGGGGGGGAGAACACTCAAAGACGAGCCTTTGGGAATGTTAGAGGAAATTGTATAGATATTTTTATATTATATTTAATATGTATATATACTATATTTGTACGCATATTAAAGAGAGTATAGTCAGCGTTCTCCATATGCCTTCCATTATTTTTATCTAGACGTTTACTTCCTGCGGCCATGGCTCCAGTGCTTCACCACCTTCTGCAGGCCACCTGCCTACTGCCAACCATCAACACCATCTAGACAGTAGATCCCAATTCAGCAAGATGCTGAAGAGTAACTCCACCAGCTTCATTGCTGCTGGGGTTACTGTTAGGCAGGGCAACCCCATTTTTGAGACTATTAGGAAACGCTGCTTTTAAAGCACTCTGGTAAGAGGGATCTGTTTATGCCACCAACCCACTGGTTTAGCCAAGAGAGTAGCCACAAAAACTGGCAAGTCAAGGCTGTTTGTTGCTCTGAAGTGCCATGCTCTTACCCTTCTTAGGCGGTCATCCTCCCATCATATTTGAGTAGCTTACTGAATGAGCAAAAGAGAAAGGATGTGTGCAAACTTTAAGCACTTTATTGAGGGGGGGGGCGATCTTATTTGAAATGCAGTTCATTACTTTAGGCATGAGGGGATCCCAAAGGTATCAGAATATTGCCTAAAAGAGGCATTGCTGGAAAATGTTTCTGGTTCTGGTAATTCTTGGAGGCTGTGATTCCAAGATTGTGTGGACACTGAAAATAGGTCGGCTTTGTAGGGAATGGATAAATGTACAACTAAGGGTTTTTTAAGAGCTGATTTTTAAAAAAATATTGCACAATTGTCAGAGAGATATCAACAGGAGGCTCGTTAGAGCCTTTTAAATGATTCTAAGTGGTCCTTAGGATTAAAATGTGTAGAGGGTTTACAGATGTGGCCTTTAGTAGACTGTTTCAGTCATAACTATAGAATAGTTAGTAATTCTAGAGGTAACACCAATTTGTGTGTGTGTGTGTGTGTTTAATGTCATGGTGTCATGTAATTTCAGCATGTGTGTGTTAACCTCCAGTTGTCTCCATTGGAAGTTGATCATTGAAATATGATGGGAAGGGAGAAGATTGGATTTAAAAGGGAGGAAAAACCCTCCCTCCAAGAAGCAGGGAGACTTTTGGGAAGAACTGAGGTCGAATGGTAAAAATTCACAGTACGTGAGACAAGGTTTGAGAGATCTTAAAAATTTGGTTGTTCACAAAGCTGGGTAGTTTGTCAGTATATATATTTTAACACTACATTCCTCTGTCTTTTAATAAACAAGTACTTTAAGTCTGTTTGCTATGCTTCAAGCTTTCTCATCTGCATAGGTATTGTTTAGAAGCATGATGGGCTTATATTGTGCAAAGATGTTGTACCTACTAGTAACACACATACACACACACAAAGCAAACAAAACACTGTGTATGAACAAAATAACTGTGTTGCCTGATATACAGATCCCAGCTCTGACAGGTGCTGCACTAGTAGACAATCAAAATTTATGGAAGACTTTTGGGGGAAGATGTTCTTAAAGATACAGCTGCTTTGAAAGTGTTTTTTATTCTTAAAAGTAAAAGGAGTATTTATTTTTTAAATTGTCTAATTGGATACTTTTCAGTGTTGACTTCACATTGTCTTGGTTTTGCATTTTTAAAATTTGGCATTAGATTTGTATATGTAGGAAAAAAAAACCTGTTCAACTTTCATTATCTGACTTCAGGAAAATGTAGATACGGTTCCCTAGTGTTCATGTGACCATTATCAAGTGTCAGTTTTTCATTGAATAAAGATAACATTTGAAATTTCTGCTTTGTGTAGCTTTTAAGATCCTGCCCATGTTTCTGGGTTTGTGTATTGACCTGTATGGCACTAGCAACTAAGTGCCGGGGGTGTGTGTGTGTGTTTGATGCTACTGTATCCCTCCCCCATCACAGTGTGATATGATCCAGACCAGCAAAGATTAGAACTGTCTCTGATTCAGTGTTCATCACTCCCAAAAACTTGTTCAGGAGTGCCCTCAGTGAAGGCTCCTCCTGTGTCCAAATGTACTTGGAAACTGTTTCCAGCTGTGACCTGCATGGCAGTTGCTGGCTTTTCGTACACCAGCATTTTTTTCTTCTTCGTGTACTTCTCAGTTCCTGAAACCAAATGGTGGCGGCTACATCTCCAGCACTTTCACATTTTTAAAACTACATTAATGGTAACAGGACTGTTAATTCAGTATGGAGTTTTCTGACCTGGTAAACAGATGAGGATTCAAATGCATCAACAGGGTTTGACTGAACACAACCCATTTCTCTTTTCTCAGAATGCCATTGCACCATGAGGACTCTAGAGTACACATAAGGTACACATCTATATATCTAATTCCCAGCGTGCGGATATCTAAATCCGCACATCAGGGGCACCTGGGGGGCAGGGAGATTTTCCTGCACATTTGAGGCAATCCCCAGATGTGCAGAAAAATCTAAAAAGTTGAAAAAAGTATACGGGGGATATTTAAATCCCCCCAAAAGTAAAAGAGTCTGACCCTCCGCATGCGCAGAGAAAGCACTTACCAACAAGAACTGTGGCTGCTGACTGCGCGGGAAGAGAAGCCTTGGCAGCTGGCGGCTGGGAGCCGTGGCTATTGCCGGGGGGGCCATTGCCGTCGCTGCTGGTGGCGGCAGTGGGGGAGGGAGAACAGCCGCACAGGGCTTGCCGCCTTTGCTGCTCGTGGCTGCGGGGGGGAACCTTGGAGGGCTGGTGGCTAGCTGCAGCCTTTGCAGGGGGGAAGATCCTGGCGAGCCCAACGGACCGCCTGCTGGGCTCACCTGCAGCCACTGCCGCGTCCTCTGTGTGGAGCTCCTGCTGCTTCAGCAGGCGAGCCACCCGGGAGCCACGGGGAATACCTCCCCCCGCGAGTATCACGGGTCCCGCCTCTTGTTCAGTATATTGGTCAAAACACAGGGAAGCTGGTAAGTGACCTGATTGAGAAAAATAAGAGTCCAGTGAGACTCTGAAGACTAACATTTCAGTATGAGCTTTCTTAAGTCACAGCCCACTTCCTCAGATATGTGCACACTAGAGATGTGAAGGCCCGGAAAAACCCCGGTTTTTTTCCTGAAGATTTTTGGGTTTTTTTCCGAAAAATTGGAAAAATTGAAAAAAGAAAAAAATGATTATGGAACATTTTATTTTAACATGATAAATAAAATATTTTAAGACAAGGTGTTCAAATATTTTCCAAATCATTTCTAAAATATATATACATGGTATCAGATTGATCTAATTTCTGTGCACTGAGGACAAGCAAGTCCTAGTTACAAACTGAACTCTCCAATGCAAGAACAAGATGCATTTCTTCCTTTAGAAGGTGCTATTGTCAGAAGAAAATAAAAAGGTTTCAGTTTTGTTTTTGCATGTGGGTGGGTATTCTGTTTGTAATAATTGTTTGGATACACTATATTTTTAATATGCTAGTTGTGATAATTTCATGCCAAATAAAAATGTCCATAGTCATATTTTATGTTCCTAAAGTAACAGAATGACTTTCAATCTAGAAAAGACAAAAGAAATGCTAATGTAGCATTTTTTCAATTTTTCCGAAAATTTCCGTTTTTTCCCGAAAAAAACCGGGTTTTTTCCGAGCTTCAAAATTTCCGGAAATTTTACATCTCTAGTGCACACTAATGTCTTTAGTCTTTAAGGAGCCCTTTTTAATTTTCCTTGAACCCCCTGAGAAAGCTTAAAAGCTGCTCATTACTAATTATTTTCAGCTATGTGATAGTAATTCAAATCACCCATTAAACTATCATCTTAGGTTGGTCACAGGTAACCATCTTGCTCTCCATTTCCTATCTGCACATCAGGAATATTACAGCCTATTAAAAGGTAGGTATTGGTTACTTTTGCACAGCAGTACTATGCATCTGTCAGATTGCACTAGCATGGCAAAAGGAAAGGATATGGTTTTCGGTTTTAAACTAACCGGTGAATTCTGTTACTTTACTGGTACCTACTGCTATACCCATTTCTTCAGAGTTCGTGTTTTTGAGAGCCACTGAACTGTCAGAAACATGTTACCTTGCTTCTCAACCAAAAAAAAAAAAGTTGACTCTTCAAGTGGCTTGAGTGCAATTATGTAAAATATAAGTACCAAGGATTTTGTTTCTTTAATTTGTTTTAGTGACGTACTGCATTTCTTCCTCCGACACTACTTCTGGGAGTGCTGACAGTTGGTTCCAGGAACAATGGAAGGTTTCTTAGTTGCTGGCAGAGTTGAATAGTGCCTCCCCATTACCCAGTTTTATTATTTTTATCTGCAGATTAAGAGTGGCACTTGGATACAGTATCACAGGTAAGGAGGGTCAAGTAGCAGTTCATGTTTTCCCTGCTTTCTCCCTGGCGTACACAGCCATATGCTACAGGTCTTGGAATGCCATCTTGTCAGGACTTGTCACCTATTTTACTCTGGCATTTCCCCAATGCATTGCAGAATATTACAACAGTTCCACAATGTCTATTTTCATACACTTAAGGGTTGCCATTAAGTCACACTATAGTTCAATGGTGTCAGTTCAATTTGGTAAGACTGTCTTTCTGCCACCCATTTCGTTGCTGGGCACAGCCATTTCCCATCAGTGAGGAACACCACAAATCAAGCAGGGATAAGCAATCTTTTTTTCTACAAGAGAAACCACTATACCCTCAGATGCCCAACAATTATTTTACTTATAACAGTTTCCATTATTCCAGGGGTAAAGTGCTATGGGAGCAGATATGGCTGAAAACCAAAGCAGAATGATAAAAGAACTCCATATGAGTCCCTAACTGCTCCAGTAGTTAACTACACTTCCGGACAGGGAGAGGTGACATTATGTAATATGTTCTCACCTCAGGACCCATCTCTAAGTACCCCCCCCCCCATGCTTAGTGTCAGGTACTTACAATAGTGATTGAATAAAGAAGCTACTCCCATGGTAGCTGTTGCTTTAAGAGCCACTATGGAAACAAACAAATCATAAATGAGTTTATTTTTCAAGTAATCTTTTTCCATCATGGACTATCATTTACAGTAACATGATGTGTGCTCTTTGGCTACTTAATTTCATCTCTTACTTGGCAGTTGTAAGATGGTGTGCTTTAAACCATTACCAAATTTAAGAGCCTGTTGAATTGCTTTGGGAAAGATTTGTCATCTCAAACCACCGATCCATTCCTTAAAGTTCCATAGCTGATACTTATACTGTAAACTAGTTGAGTACCAAGTTACTGCAGCAAAGTCTTAACAGCCGAGTTTGAAATCAAGAGTAAGGAACATAAGGTCAGATTATTCAAACTACTCAACAAACGCAAAAGTCAATTATAGCACTGGCTGAGCAAGACATACAGGGAGAGTCTACATCTAATTAAGACACAAATATTATTTCCCCAAGTCATTGGGAATTAACAGATAAGAAAACAAACTGAATGGCAATAATTTACTTCTAATCATATTTTTACCTAAATTCAGTCAGTTACATCTAATGTATTTATTTTTTCCACGTTACATTTTTCAGTTACTAAAAAGATGAGGAACATAGTGAGATACTTTAATTTTGAAATGCAGATCATTTGGGGGGATCATAATATAAAACAGGTTTGGATCGAGTAAACAACTAGATGGACTACATGTTGAAAGCATTATATTCCAAATCAGTATACTCCATAGTAAAATATCCTGATTCTCTCCCAGCACCCCCAAGTCGGTTTCAAGCCACCAATTCTTGACTGTTAGTCACATGACTAGCTCACAGTTCTGATGTTTGATTGTGGAATCATGTGCTTGGCAAAGAGTTCTCTCCAATACTTTACACTGGACAGTCTGTAAGGCATTAAGTGCTAGTCACACAACAGCAGCAATTCATCCATCCAGAATGACG
Source organism: Gekko japonicus (assembly GCF_001447785.1). NCBI lineage: Eukaryota > Metazoa > Chordata > Lepidosauria > Squamata > Gekkonidae > Gekko > Gekko japonicus. The sequence goes on from NW_015162504.1 coordinate 75,714, forward strand.
ATCAGTGGTGGTGAAGAGATGGGAGTAGCAATCCCAGTAGTATTTCAAGAGGTGGACCTCAGTTTGCTTGAGGCAGAACACACTGTATGAGCATCCCGTGTAAAAAAAAGTATATATAGATATGTGGGGATTTCCCATCACGGTATATTCAGTGTGTCCCAAATTGTTACTATAGGAGTTGCAGCATCTCATCTTCAGTGCTCATTTCACTACAGCTGTACATTATATACAGAAGACAAAGGACAGGTTTGTTGCTCCTAGTCCTCATTCTTCCAAGGAAATGGGAAAACATCTCTTTAAAAACCAGCATCTGGGCTTATAAATAGTGCAGAGAATGCAAATGCTAAGAAAACAATTCCTCCTATGATTGTCACTGCAAGAGAGGAAAAGAAGGTTGTTAGATCCTCATAACAGTAAGTGTCAGGATTCTAGTCCCATTCTGGAGCTTCCTTGAAATCCCTTCTACGACGTTTATTGTGCCTGTTGGCCGTCTACAAGCAACTTTCTGAGTTTTTGCAGCATCTTGCCAAATTCTTCTCTTTATTCCTCCACCATCTTGGCTGCCATGAGACAGGCAACTCCAATAAAACCAATGGCACCAATCATGTCCAGAGGCAAGAAGCCCCACAAATGACGGTGTGCTTATTCACAAGTAGATCAACTGTTAAAATCTGGATACAACCCCTTGATGTCTGCCTTTGGGAGACCAGGCTGGCTACCTCTTCAGTTTAGAGCTAAGCTGTGATACTACATTAATGGAGCAGCATGATACTGCCCATGTGGCTCCATTCTCGTGCAATTATCACGGAGCCTCACATGAGAAAACAAAATGTACAGATCTGTTCAAATGACTACCATGCCACTCTTGCAATCATCAGATTAGATTCTAGTCAGATTGCAAGAATTCTCCTGGAGGGGCAGGGAACCAACTTAAGTATGATGATACTAGCAGCAGGCAGGCTGCATGTTAGTCCCAGCTTGTGCATGTGTAAACTCAAGTATGCACAGATGTATGCATTCTTGAGTATACACGCAGAGTCCCCCCCCAATAGCTTTTACCCCCCTTTGTTATCCAGTTCCTGACCCATATATTACACGTTCCCATTTATCAAAGAGACATGTCACAAGGAAGACTTTAGCCTAAGCAAGCTGGTCTCTAAAGTTTAGTGACTTGCACTGTTCATAATGGTTGCAACAATTAGCCAAGCTGCCCTCCTACACTTACCAGTCCGAACAGAGATTTTTTGTGCTATCATTCTTCCTCCAATCACTGCTAGACCAGTGCATAAACTATGTCCAAATGTCCCACCAACTGCCACACCATAGGGATCCTGTGCAAATATACATCAATATTCAGTTCTGTGTGAAAGCTACAGACCTCAAAAGCAGTTTCTTGTGGAGAGGGATATTAATACTTTCAGAAGACATGAACAGGCAAAACTAACACGTAGAGCATATCGCCAACCACAGCAAAAGTTAGGACTGATCAGAAGGTGCTCTCACTGGGCAGCTACCTCTTCGTAGGAAAGCAAGAGAGTGCAACAGTTTTAGGGAGGGGTGAGAGTACCAGGGAGGTAACGGGACATAACCAATTTTTTTTTGCAACACAGTTTAACAACAGAATGGAAGCACTGTGTTAGGGTTTCACTGATTACTAGGATCTAGTTTGGAAAGCGATCTGGACTAGCCACCACGTGTTCAGAAGCCTCCAGGTGACACTAACAACACCTGTCTGAATTGACAGGTGAGTCATCTGAGACTACCCTTTCAACCAACTCTGCATTAGGCTTCTTGCAAAATCAGAGAGGAACAAAACCCCCAAACTCCCGTATTCCGCAGAATAAACAAGCGAGCGAGCGTTTGTGCACGGCAGTGCAGAGGGGACTGGAAGAGGGCTCTCCCGCAGGTAGCTGCAGCCAACAAATGCTGCTACAGTCACCTACAGGCCTCTGGATACGTTGCAGATTTTTCGAGAACGGCTGTAATCTAGAGCAAGGGTTTACAAACCCAGGATTAAAGAAAGGCTCTTTCCATGTCGGATAATGCAGATTCCTTTGGTATTCCCGGAAACGCAATACAGAAAGGGTGGTATGTGCATTTGTCAGAACTACCATGGTGAACTTCTGTGGGTGCATTTTAGTAGTTACGAGATCAGAAGCAACCCTCAGAGATCGGAATTCAGTTTCCCCAGCATCCACTGCATGCCAAAAAATAGTGGCAGCTTTCTGGCAGGGAGACAGCTATGTGCTCAACCTAAAAATAATTTGAACATGTAAAAAACTGTATGGAATGCGAGGCAGTAAAACAAGTTCCAAGGAAAGGTAAAGTTACGGAATCTGTATGTATACAGTGGGCTACGCAACCCTGTCTCCTATAGTTTACTCAAGAGAAGGGGTAGAATGGACTCCCAAGTTGCACTGGAATGCCTTCCGTGCATGATGGCCACTTGACTTCCTGGAATTCAAACTAAACTGCTACAACTCCTGCATAAATATACTCCTCTGCAGGTGTGGCGCTGCAGTGCCTTAGGCTTCTCTTTGACTATATTCATTCAAGAGACAACGCAGAGGCACCCTTTACAACTGATTTATTGTGTCTCCCACATTTCTTCCTTCACGGAAGAAGGCTGCACACACAGGTCTCCCACGCAGGCACTCCCCAGACCTGCTTCGTATCATCAAGTCTGTTACTTCTAACCGCTACCCTAACGGCACCTGGGACCCTTTTGAAGAGTCTTCCGTCCTGCCCACCCCAGTTTCGATGACTGCTAAAGGCAGCCACGCTCTTGCAGCTGCATCTTATTTGCCTGAAGCCTGGAGGCAGACTTTATATCCTACCAAACATGTGCTGCAGCAGAGCATTTAAAAGTGGACTCAATAGCAACCCAGGCACAAGAGAGCCAACAGGGCCCGTTCAGACTCCATTTTTTGTCTGACTTACATTATTTATAGTCAGCCTGTCTCACTGGGAGGAGGAGATTGGATTTATACCCCGCCCTTCACTACCCAAAGGAGTCCCTTCCCCTCCCCACAACAGACACCCTGCGAGGTAGGTGGGGCTGAGAGAACTCTTGACAGAAACGGCTCTTTTTCAAGAACAGCTGTGCCAGAGCTTGTGACTGACCCAAGGTCATCCAGCCAGGTGCAAGTGGAGGAGTGGGGAGTCAAACCTGGTTCTCCCAGATTAGAGTCCACGCACTTACCCCCTACACCAAACTGGCTCACTGGGACTTAAGGCAAATTACACAGAGTATATCAATACAATAAACAGGATGGGACGTTCAATAAAAATGCAATAGGATTTGGACAGCAGAAATCTGGAGCCAAGTAGAAATCTGAACAGAGCTTAAACAAAGCATAAGTATTATTGTGACAAGCAGAATAATGTAAAAAAAAATAAAATAAATAGCAGCAACAGACTGTAAGGATTATAGATACCCTTTACCAAAACATTTTTCTGAAACATTTCATTAAGTACAGCTCTATTAACGGTATTAAAAAAGCCCTCTTTATAAAGAGCCAGCTTGATGTAGTGGTTAAGAGCAGTGGACTGTAATCTGGAGGACTGGGTTTGATTCCCCACGCCTCCTTCACATGAAGCCTGCTGGGTGTTCTTGGGGGCCCGTCCCAGTTCTCTCAGAGCTCTCTCAGCCCCACCTCCCTTACAAGATGACTATTGTGGGGAGAGGAAGGGAAGGCGATTGTAAGCCGCTCCAAGATTTCTTCAGGTAGTGAAGAGCAGGTATAAAACTAACTCCTCGTCTTCTCTTGAATAATTCAGTTTTGCAGAGTTTGCAGAAAGCCTGCAGGGTGGGAGTCTTCCTGACCTCCTCAGGCAGGCCATTCCATAAGGTGGGGGCAATAACGGAGAAGGCATGCGCACGGGTAGCTGTGAATTCTGCTCATCTGCAAGGTGGCACCTGCAGACGGTACTTCCTACGTTTAGGCAATTTAACTGTGAATTGGACCTTGACACTTTTCTTCTTTGAATACATGCATTTCTTACACGTTTCACTTACCTCTCTTGCTGCCAGAACTATTGTAGTTAGTTGAGAGCGGTCTCCCCATTCTGCTAAGAAGGTTAAAGTGAAAGCTTGCACAAAAATTGGAGAAATAAAATGCAGCCATTTCTTCTGAGGCAAGGTGGGGCCTGCTCCCGTTTCCACATCACTGGGCCCATTCAACAACTTTGTTCTCTGGAGCTAGAAAGAAAAGGCAGAGGCCAGAGTGTTAAAACCAACATCCTTTCCTTCACTGTATCTGAAGAAGTGTGCTTGCACACAAAAGCTTATATCTGGAATCAAACTTTCTTGGTCTTAAAGGTACCACTGGACTCAAATGTTGTTCTACTGCTTCAGACCAACACGGATACCCACCTGCATCTATCCTTTCCTCCTAGTAGGCACCACACATCAATATATCTAATTTGTAACATAGCCAGATCTGTGAATACTTAAATCCAGAGACTGGAGCCATAAACAGCCAAGACAGTTCCACAAACCTGAGAAAAGCAGACAAACCTGAACTCTTTAAAAAAAATAAAATAAACTGGGCTGTTAAAAGCTCTCTAAGTAACAGAAGCAGCACCTATAGCTTTAAGAAATAAATGCTCTCAGCGGCCATCGCCAAGCTGCAACAATACTGCCATCCTTCAAATCTTGGTTTCTGACAGTAAAAAGCAGGGGCGGGGTGCAGGACCCTTTTCAGGACTGTTTTGGCCTTTGAGCAAGAACTCATCAGGGCCAGGGCCAGCAGCAACCACCAGGCAACTGGCTTCCACATGACTGCCTGACTCCCCAGGACTGGCTGCTTGTTATAGGCCCCGGTCACACGGGCCGGATATTGCGGGGGGGAGGCCCCGCAGCGAAATAACGTGCGACAGCGCAATCAGGCGTCCCCTCGCGATCCTGTCGAGGTCCCGTGGTTAGGGGGGAGGTGCCGATCACACGATGCGCCAAAGAAGCAGCGTGGCACGGCAAACGGGGTTGTGGGGTTTTTTAACCTGAAGTATGCGCATGCCCCGTTGGGTGCTTGTGCGCATCCCTGGAGACTTCGGGGGGGAGGGGGAAAGCCTTTTCGCAATGGGGCATGGGCGGGCGTCGGATGCCACCGGAAACGCGATCAGACGCCTGCCTTTGCCCCGCGGTTCCCGGAAACTAGTACCTCCGAGGTACTAGTTTTTAACCGCGCATCTTCGGAGGGAAGCCTCGGGTTCGCCACGGGAGCGCTACTCTTCCCAGATGTGGCGGTGAGATTGCGCCCGTAAAATCCGCCTATCTTCTGTCGCCCTAGCGTGGCTACTGCTCCATGTGACCGCAGCCATCGTTCAACAGCAACCACCTCATGCAGGCTGCTTTGGTGCAGTGGTTAGAATGCCAGACTATGTTCTGAAGACCCAGGTTCAGATCCCTACTCTGACATGGAAGCTCACTGGGTGACCTTGGCCCAGTTATACATTCTCAGACTAACCTACCTTGCAGGGTTGTTGTGAGGATAAAATTAAGAACAATGTAAGTTGCTTTAAGCCTCCACTATGGAAAAAAGTGGGTATAAACGATTAATAAATATAGCTGAAGATGGGGGGTTGGTAGGTGTGCGGGGAAGGAGAGAAGGAAGCAGGGAAAAG
>NW_015162504.1:81424-92043 GCF_001447785.1 Gekko japonicus
GGGGTGCCCCTGCAAGTCCCTGACGATTTCCCACCATGCAAGTGGGCCTGACCAAGCAGTCGGCACTATGCAACTTGTACATTGTTTTCCCAGGTACAGGCTGCCGGGGGAGGGAAAGCTGAAGACAGGGCAGCATACAAAGGTACGTTGAGTGAGAATGCAGTAGGAAAAGGGGAGAGGCAACAGGTGCCAATAGTGGGGGAGGGGTAAATGAGATACCCCTGCAAGTTCTTGTGGGTCCCCCACTTGTATCTGTTACTGGAACAGGGCCACGTTATAGTATGCTACCAATTTAGAGGCAGCATTTATCAAGAAGGACAATCCAGCTCAGTTTTTTTGTTCTTCCCAAAAGTAATTTAAAAGAAGGAGTAGGAATTAACCTGTATTAACATTGTAAAAACACGTTTTGGATTAAATCCTGTACTTTTACACGAGATTTAAAACTCCTTTTTACTACTCTGACATGGAAACAGAATTTCACTGAAGTGGAGAACAGATTCTAATCCATGCTAGAACCAAAATTAACGAACTACAAGAGTAATTTCGAAAACAGCTACTATTTAAAGCTCCGTGTCCCATTACAAGTACCAGGGAAGATGCCATGACATACAGAAATTCTCTAAAGAGCTCAACATAAAGGGAATCCACCGCTAAACCTAGATACTGGGAGAAATTTGTCTCAGAAGATACAAAAAGCACACTGAAATCCAGTTAAATGTAAACATCCATCTTAAGACTTCAGCTTAATAGTACAGTCAATTCCTCCTATGGAGTTCTTTCAATCAACATTAAGAGCAGCATCAATTGTCTCCGAGCTTATTTATTTTATTTACTTATTTTTCACATTTATATCCCGCCCTCCCCAGTGGGCTCAGGGCGGCTAACAAGGGCAGGGTAATTAGCCGTGCCATAATTAAAAACATATAAAACATAATAAAAACATCCAACACTTAAAACAACGGTGCTCAGTCAATTACTAATCTCATACGTCCAGGATAGAATCAACACAGTTCCAGGTGGCACTCCCATATTTATGCCCAGTGGCGACGGCTTATTGGATCTTCTTTACGTTGTCCGGGTTCTTCCTCAGGGCCTCATCGGTACATCCTTTAAGGAACCATGGCGATGGTGGAATAGTGGGGCAGCGGCTCCTACTCAAAGGCCTGGCGGAAGAGCTCCGTCTTGCAGGCCCTGCGGAACAGCATAAGGTCCCGCAGGGCCCAGATCTCCCCCGGGAGCTCATTCCACCAGGTAGGAGCCGCCACCGAAAAAGCCCTGGACCTGTTGGCAGCCAATTTGGTATCCTTGGGGCCCGGGATGACCAACAGATTTTGGCCAACAGCTTCTGTTCTCCCGTTCTTGCGGTGCAACTCAATTTCTCTCAAGTGTCAGGACATTCTGCTTGGGACATCTGGGGACATCCTGGGCTAAGGGGGTGGGAAGCAGTGGAAATGTTTTCTGAAGTCCACCGGTAGTCCATCACTAGTGCACTAGTGCACCACCATCGCACTAGCTACCATCTATCCCCCATATATGGATATATGGGGCATGCACATCTAGTTGCTGCATTATGGGCGAGAACGGGATGGTCAGGGGTAGTCATTTTGCTTTTAGAAATTTTAGAATTTGTACAGATTGTATAATTTGCTATGCATCAAAATCTGTTTTAAATAGGGTTGTAATTTAATATTTTGTATTGTTTTATGGTTTTATCTGGCAATATGCCCTGAGCCTCCGGGGAGGGCGGGATAAAAATGTGAATAATAAATAAATAAATAAATAAAAAAAACTCAGTTTAACCTATTATACTGAAGACCAGACCATACGCACCCAGATGCTTCGCCCAGCTTCCTGCATCCCGCCCAGCTTCCTGAATTCATTGCAGTACTTAACACTGTATTCACTCTTTCTACATACTTTAACTTACTTCTTCATCTTTCTTCTTGAGTTCTGCTTGAACTTCCTCCAGTTCTTCCTGACCTTCATCTGCGCTCATCTTTAAGCCTTCCCGAAGCATTCGGATGCCAAAAATTGCAAAGAGCGCAGTTGACACATAGTATGTGTATACTCTGGGGATAACAGTGGTAGCATAGCCAAATAAAACTAAGGGGGGGGGGGAGAAAGGAAACACTTTAGGTTACTTGTTAAAGACCTTGCTTGTTCATTCAGTCTAACACTCTGAGTACTGAGATAATTTCTAGCCCTCAGTAATTATGCATATGAAGTATGGCTCTACACAAAATACAATAATACATTCATTGCTGAGATTCAACTTCGAACTTCCTAATTCATAGTCTTAAACAAGCCTACACCAGCTATGGTATCAATCTGAAGTATTAAAATTTGCCATTACAGTGTAGAGTTATAACATGAGGCTATAACCTTGGATCACAGAGAGCTAACTTTTAGTAACACGCTCAAATTGTGACAGTGGCAATTCAGATATTTTACACTATAAAAGTAAAGGTTCTCTCAATTAATAGCACTTACTTGATTCAATTTTAATTACCTGTATGGACAAATTCCATGTGTGCTTGACAATCTCCACCCCAGAGCACACTTTCCTCTTCTCCCCCTTTGTGCAAGGGGGAAACTATTGATCCTGAGCAAATGGAAGTGCTACAGGAAGAGGAAGCTCTTTTCGCAGCAGAGGCTGTGCAACACTCACAGAATTTGTCCATAGCATCCGAGCCTACCTAAAGGTTTGGATCTGTTGAATAACCAGCGCCTTGCAACTTGTTGCTACTGATAGGTTCTACGCTGGATGAGTCATTTCCTCATGAAATCTTCTCTATATCCTTTCAATATATCGTAGAAGTTCAACAATCCTACAACCTGGTCTATAACAGGGCTATCTCCACGTAAGTTTCACACTGGCCCGTTCTGACAGGCTTTCAGCATATGTTTGCTGCACATGTGCCAAGGGATACAATCCAAAGGCCCAATTCTATGTCTTCAGATCATATTGCATGTTTTTTTTTCAATGTCACATTAAGTCCCCACTGCTTTTTCTCCCTTAAAAGCAAAAGGCCAAAAATGACTAATTACACATTACTACAGTTCGAAAGCAAGAAACTGCAAGTAGATAAATAGGTACCACTTCGGTGGGAAGGTAACAGCATTCCGTGCGCCTTGGTATTTAGTCATGCCGGCCACATGACCACAGAAACATCTTCGGACAGCGCTGGCTCTTCGGCTTTGAAACGGAGATGAGCACCGCAACCCTAGAGTCGGACTCAACTGGCTTTCGAGCAAGGGAACCTTTACCTTTACCCAAACTAGAATCCTTAGAAAAATTTTGCCCAACATACTTCACAATATCAATTCAAGTCCCCGTTAAACTGATCCAGATGCAAAACCAAACAAGTGCAGACATTTACTTTGTAGTCCACCTTTCTCACAGGGACTCATGGTAGATTACAGAATATAAAATTATTGAATGCCGGATCCATTTCAAGGTACTGGTACTTACCTTTACAGCCCTACACAGTCAGGGGCTAGCATACCCTTGGGACCGCCTCGCCCCATATGAGCCCCATAGAGCACTGAAATCTACAAATCAACACCTTTTGGTAGTCCCCGGCCCCTAGCTGGTGGAATGAGCTCCCATATGAGATCAGGGCCCTGCGGGATTTATTACAATTCCACGGGGCCTGCAAGGTGAAGCTCTTCCGTTGGGCATTTAATTAAGGCAACAGGCACCCCCACACTTCTGATTGGCCTCCCATCAGTGTCCCGAATTTGGACAACCATCTGGGAACTATACCATCAGTTTCAGCTACTAATTAGATTCTGCATGGTATTTTATGACTGTATGCAACACTCTCTCTAAACTGAGGAGTCTCGTAAGGAAAAAATCTACTTTGTGAGCTACTGCCATTAGAGTTGTGAGCGAGCAATTTGGCTACTGCATAAATTAGTTTGCTCTTCCTGAGCTAAGACAAAAATGTGTGAGCTGGAGGCTAAAAAACTGTGAGCTAGCTCACACTAACTCAGCTTAGAGGGAACACTGATTGTATGGTTATTTTATTGTTTTAATCTTGTTTTAGATTTGTTTTAATTGTTATCGTATATTGTTTTAACATTGATGCTGAGCCTACTTGTGGGGATGGTGGGATACAAGTTTAATAATATAAAATAAACTAAAACAGTACAATCAGGCAGTAATAAACTAATGAACAATGGAATTGAACTAAGATTAGAGAATCAGAGAACTATCGAAGACAAAGTAGGCTATAGACCAGGGGTGTCAAACATGTGGCCCGAGGGCCGGATTAGGCCCCCAGCAATGCTTCCCCTAAGCTGTGGAGTCTTGTGAGCAAAAATTCTACTCTGTGAGCTAATGGCATTAAAGTTGTGAGCGAGCCATTTGGCTACTGCATAAATTAATTTGCTCGGGAGCCATCCTTCCTGAGCTAAGACAAAAATGTGTGAGCCGGAGGCTACAAAACTGTGAGCTAACTCACACTAACTCAGCTTAGAAGGAACACTGGCCCCCAGAGGGCTTCCATGAGGCTCGCAGTGGAACTGGTCATCTCCTGCTTCCAGTTCTGCTGCTGCTGCATCATAGCTTGCTTTGCCAGACTCTCTCAATCACTCAGCCATTTCATGTTTTAACCTGGGTCCTAGACTCGGAACTCTGAGCATGAGATTTCTGTGGTGAATGTCAATAGGTTTGCAGCTTACAGATACACACCTGAACAGCATACTCAAGATCACAACAGCACAGACATTTTGATGCAATAATTCAGATCAAGAGGTGTCAGTTATCAGATACTGTTAAATAGGCAAAATATTGCAAGAGGGCTAATGTTTTAAGCATGTTTTTTATTTTAAGTAAAAAAAAAAATCTGTTTGTGTCCTTTATAAAGTTTATATCTCCGCTACCTGGCATTACATTTTATGACACACATGGCCCGGTCCAACAAGGTCTCATTTATGTCAGATCTGGCCCTCATAACAAATGAGTTCAACACCCCTGCTGTAGACAATACAGAAAGTGGAATTACAAGGTAAAGAACAATGCAGTAAAAACAGCTGATGACTGCAATGATCATTGCAGCGGGCTACCACCCCAACAGAAAGCCCTGTGTATATGCAGTTCCTCCTGCTATCGTGCTAGCAGTTGCTAAATACCATCTGGGCTGAGTTTGTTGTTCCCCCTGCTTGCATGTACTTAAGCCAGAGGCACAAGCCACAGTCGGTAGCTTAATGTTAACTGGGCCAGTGAAACAGGAGCTGCCCGGGATAGGTTTGTTTTAAGAAATTTCTGCAAGCTACTTTGGGGAGAAGAGCTAACAAACAAATCCCTTTTTGGCCTGCAGCCGGAATGCATGACTTTCAGGACACTAACCTGATAAACATGTCATCAGCCCTAAGGCAAGCATAGCACCAGCCATCACTGTCAAGCGGTTGTAACGCATTGCCATGATGGCTGCAATGAAAAAAGTCTTATCCCCGAGTTCAGAGACAATGATGACCGATATGGCAGCCACAAATGCATGGATAAATCCCAGGTTAGTCTTATCGGGAGAGTCTCCATTGACAGAATGGTCCGGGGCAACTTGAGTAGGTCCTTTCTGAAAGGAAAAGAAAAAAAAATTATTTGACTTTTGCCCAACCCAGCCTACCCTTTCTAGTCTACAGCGCATTTTTCATGGAGGATTATGTCCACCTCCTGGCATAGGCTGCCATCCTACCTGTGCCCGCAGTAATCAATTAACATTAACTTATGATATCTGGTAGTTTATAATAATGGAACTACTCTGTACACATTATACAATTAGAGAATGATTTGTAGAATCATTGGGGGGGGGGGGGTAGTTAAGCCAGAAAAGATACAGGCTTGAATATAGACTAGTGTTCCTGTTTGTTTGTTTTTACCGTTTCCCACCTATACAGCACAATTTTCCTGCTTCCCCTGTCCTGCAGCAGACTGAAATGTGCCCCCGAATCCAGTTCCAGCAGGCATTTCCATCCCCCCCCCGGATTTTGGGGGACATTTAGGGCTGCTTGAGGTGGGGGGGAGGCAGGAAAGTCTTGCTCTGCAGATGGAAATCCCAGCACCCGTGGAAATGATAGCCTGGATCCAAGCCATAATCATTTAAATCTTCAACTCTTCCCACATTCCCAGTGTTCCTACAGATGAATAAAATAAGATTTCCAATTTAGCTACTTAAGCTCAGTGAGTGTATGTGTATGCATGCACGCTCATGCGTGTCTAAAGTGCTGTCAAAGTTGCAGCTATCTTATGGCAACCCTGTAGGGGTTGTTTCAAGGCAATGGATTAACAGAGGTGGTTTGCCACTGCCTTCCACTGCATTGTGACCTTGGACTTCTTGGGTGGTTCTCCATCCAAACACTAACCAAGGCTGACATTGCTTAGCTTCCAAGATCTGACAAGATCGGGCTAGCCTGGGCCATAATAATTAATAAATCTAGTTCAGTACATAAGCTTAAATCTAGTCTGTTATCTATGGATACAGATCTACGTTTCCCCCCCAAAGAATACAGACTGTTCAGTACTTCTAGCCAGTCATTCCCTGGATAGACAATACATTTCAAGATATTCTCTTTACAAGGTGCTTCTTTTTTTTACAAAAACAAAACAAAAAAAAGATTTCAAAAAGCCGATTGTTCAGTCTCTTCAATAGGGTAAGAGCACTGAGGACAGCCAGAAAGAGAAACTCCCTTGTGAGAAGGAAGTAGCTCAGGAAAGCAGCTGAACTAGTCTTTTGCAAGAACTGGCTTTCTATGGCAACAGAAGATAGTAGTTGCACCATAATAAGTATGTTCATCTAAAGGCGCCTCAGAACAGCTGCTTGAACTACGAACCAAATCAAATCAAGGTATGGGAACAGTTTACCGGAAAACAGATCGTTCAGAATATAAATACAGCACAGTAGTTCTTAAAAGCAGATTGCAACTTAAAAGGCAGTCATGAAACAGCCTTTGCAAAATGGCTTATGCATGCATGATCACATCCCATTCTTCTGCCAAACACACCACTCCATGTTCCATAGCTCTGCTTACTGGACTCTGAAGTATTTACTACTAGTAGTTTGAGGAGTTCAGGGTGGCAAACTTGAGGTTATCCTGTTTGATATTTCACAGGGTTGTTGAGATAGCCAAACTTGGAGATCTTCAGGATTAAGTGGATATCTGACCAGGACTCCTCCATCAAAATCTGACACCATGTTCAAAATGTCATACTTGAACCTTAAACCATCATAGAGTATTGTCACAGTACTGCCATCTATAGTTGTGGGATACAATATTTGACCTTTTTTTGCTCTGATAAGGAGCCAGTTAACATTAAACTGTGGCACCTAGGTAGCTGGCAATTAAGAGTAGTGCCCCAGGTGAAGGTGACACTCATTTAAATGGGAATGAGAAAGAAGCTAGCTATTACATGAATCTCAGATTACAACACTTAAGCTGAAGTTGGTCTGATAAGATAGCATTCTTGGTCTTACACTGCAATTCAGGACTCAGCTACTACCTGAGTAGAACGCACACACTTCAAATCTCATTTAGTACTTCTAAAACCACTTCAGCATTTTCCCCAGACCTAGCATTCTTATTAATATTTAACCATTTTACTTACCTAACCATGATTTATCAGTGCAGACAATCCAAAGACTGAAGGGGAAAATACTCTGCATTTCAGACCTGAAGTCACCTATACATCACTAATCTTAGGGCTTATTATATTTTTATGCCATTTCAGCCTAACATAGTTGCCATCTGGTCCCATTTATTAAAAAATAGGTAGCAGCCTCCCCAAATAGAATTTTTGTTCCCTTTTAATTACAGATCATTTTCTGACCACTAGGATAGGTCTGTATATGATTTTCTCTAAGTAGACAGCCCTTATCAGATGTTACACAGTTAAAAGGGGAAAAAAAGAACATTTAAGTTTTAAGAGGGAATAGCAATTTCCACCGACTGATGTCCTCTGCTGTAGCCTACTGAGCTCCTAGAAATTTTGTTGCTGGGGGTTAAGAAACCCTCAGGAACATCAGTGGAGAATGGGAAGTCTACAGTGGGAGGGGGAAATTGGAATCACCACCTCCTCAGAATATGGCTAGACACTCAATCCTGTCCAGCTCCCTGAATCCAGCATGTTATGGTGTTCCATCATATCATTCATACGTGGCGGAAAGTGCCATCAAATCACAGCTGACTCATGGTGACCACGTAGGGTTTTCAAGACAAGAGATGTTCAGAGGTGGTTTGCCATTGCCTGCCTCCACATCACAACTAGGGTTCCCAAGTACTTACCACGATCCGGCGGGGGACACATGCTCCCCGGCCTGAACATTCCTCCCTGTAACGCACCATGCCGTCGCCAGGAAGTGATGCTGGGCGACGCTCTGGCAATGGGGCTGAAAACTCAATGATACCATCGCGTTTCCAGCCCCATTGCCAGAGCGTCACCCAGCGTCACTTCCTGGCGACGGCATGGTGCGGTGTGTCTGTTGTCCATGCGGGAATGGTCCTGGGACAACGTATGTGTCCCCCGCCGAATCACGGTAAGTACTTGGTAAGCCTGATCACAACCCTGGTATTCCTTGGAGGTCTTCCATCCAATTTCTAGTCACAGCCAACCCTGCTTAGCTTCCGAGCTCTGACATCATTGGGCTAGCCTGGGCTATCCAGGTAAGGGATTATTGACACACACCATCCTTAAATAACACTCATAGCGCTATGGAAGGAAGTTAGGAAGAGGAACCTCAAGGGAAAGCAAGACAGCTTTAAGATTCTTACTTTGCATATTTTTTTAATTTAAGACTTTTAAAAACATTTTTAATTACCATACTCATGTAGATCTCCATTTCAAAGTTTCAGGGACTATTTTTTCTGCATTCGGCTAGCATGCCCAACATGTTTCACCTTGTTAGCCCTTTGCCACCAGTGATTCAGCTATCAACAGTGAAGGTGGAGACCAAGAACAACATGGAAAGCTGGTTTTCTAGATGTCGATTTCTCCTAACAGCAGCACCTCCAGGTGCCCATCTTTAGTAAAGCAATGGTTTGTGTCATGCTTAAGAGATGAATGAAAGCGCAAGTTATCATTTGTTTTGAAGAGAACACAGGCTAGCGATACTGCATGACTGTTTTTTTTAATAGAGAAGAAGGTATCCAGTATTAGGACTTAAATCAATTATAATTCAAACACAATAGAGAGTACACCTTATTGAAACCTGCAACTTACTTTGGGGGTAAGCGAGGACAGGATCAGGGTGCAAGTTTGACCGTTCAATAAAAATGATAGGGATTTTTTTTCCAGAAGTGTGGCCAAAGTCCTGTGGCACTTTACATTTATAGCAGTAACAGCTTCCATTATCCGGAGCCCATTTTCTGTATCTGACAAGAGTAGACTCTGGCTCATGAAAGCTGATGCTACAACAAATTTGTTAGTCATGAATTAAGAGTCTTCTGGCACATTAAACTTTTACACCCCCGCCCCGAGACTCACTGTCCTCACCTAGCAAATGAAAAGGGACTCATTTCAATCTCAGGGAGAGGGCTCCTTCTATGGTCTGAAAATATTTTCAAAAAGCCTTTGATTAAATGAATGTGTTAATACTGTCCATGGCAACTGGCTTTTTACAACAAAAAGACTTTGAATTGTGCCACAAGGGCTAAGCTAAATAAAATACGATATAGGAGCTGTGGTCAAACACCACGTGTGAATAAGACAGGAATTTCAACATACAAATATACCTTTGCAGTAGCTGTGTTCCGAAGCCTCTTCCCATGCAACTCATCAGTTTACTAACGAGTTCTCTCATAATAGGCAAAGTTACTGTTACTACTACTCCCTCTGCAAGTACCCACCATGCATGTTTGGGAGAACTTTGAAAAGGAGCGGCAGAAGTCTGTTATTAATACAAAGAAAGGATAGTGACACATTTTTCCCCTCAATGGAATTTGACCTGCTTTCATCTGTCGTCACAAGACAGAACTATGATCACTAAAGCCTACGCAACCCTCACAGCTGCTTAAGGGTCACCATGACCCACACCTCTGGGTCGGCTTGTCATTTTAACTGGGCAACTTGACAACACCACTCTGTTAAAACTGACCTGTTGATGCCACATAGTACTAAGCATAGCCAGGCATCTGATTAAATCCAGCAATTAGACTTCTATGGAATTATGTTTGTAGGCAGCAACTAATCTTAACACTGGGTTCATTAGCGTTTCCTGCAACAATCCAGTGAAAAGCATTTACAGGTGTGCTTAATCACCAGCACATGCACGCAGGCACTTAAAGGCACATTTATGCTGACATTTACAGTACAATAAATAGGTGGTAGTGCCACTTTAAGTAAGGAAAGGGCCTTAAAAAGTTGCCTTACGGATAGTAGAATCCTTTGTATGCATTATACATCAGTTTATTTCAACAACTGAGGAAGGCCACATTCTGCAGGACCTGAAAGGATGCACGTATGAACCTTTCTCCTCAAGACAGGCAGCCTGAAAAACATCACCTGTCTAATTAGTTGTGCTGGTTCTTCCTGCATGCCTGCATCTATTGTTCCTGTGGCCTCCGGCATCATCCTCTGCCATATGTGAAGGCCAAGCTCAGCAGCCTCTGAACAAACTGTCTGC
>NW_015162504.1:92087-96931 GCF_001447785.1 Gekko japonicus
CCTAATTTTAAAAATCAAAGTATATATTCACCTGATAAATTGTACTGGTCAAAATCACAAAAAGCTAAAATAATTATATTCCTCCTCGCACATAGCATAGGTCTCACTCTGATATGGCACTGCAGTGCATATGGAGAGTGACAGTGAAACTGAATTGCTCCAGTGACTTCTGAAGAAGAGCGCTTGCTTCCTTTGAAATACATGAATGGACCACCACGTCCAAAGCCTATCGTGCACATTCCTTTGGGTCATTCAAGACAGCGTGTCAACAGCTCAGTGCCTTTTCTTTTTCTTAAAACAATTTGAGGTAGTATATGTCATATTGTCTTTAAAATTTACAGCTATTATTTCACTCCTAATAATTTCCACAAAAAGCTTTAAATTTGTTTGGACATAAATATTAAGTGTGGTTTAAATGTTTTTGCATGATCAAATATTTCAGTTCAAATATTTGTTTTAATGGAATTTAGAATTAATACCAGTACTTCAAAAATGTTCTCTAAATATAAATCAAAGCAGACATGTTAAATCAGATCACGCTCCAGTTCAGCCACTGGATAATTTTCCAGAACTTCACTGTTCATGTGACAAAAGTTACCTGGCATACTTTCTTCTCCAAGACATGATGCTCATGAGCTCCTTCCACCTCAAAATCTCCTCAGACCCACAGAAGTGGAAACATTACAATAAGACCCTGATGACTACTGCTTGGTTCCACTGCCATTTCTCAGAGGGGTTTGCTAGATTCACCAGATCAAAACTCCATACTATTTTCTACGGTATCATGACGAGCTAAAACTTGTTCAGATAAAAGATCTGACAATGTCTACAAGTACTGACAATCACAACTTGCATGACAGTTTATGACCATGCCTTTTGCCGGAAATTCAAGTCAAGGATAGTTAAAAATTCCCGCAATACGTGCTTGTTAATGAAGGGAAATTCCCGAAAATCGGCTTCAGGGGAAAATATCATTTTATTGGAGACATGACTTATTAAAACATAGAAACCATTTTAAATAATCCAGCTAAAAAGTCACACTCATTTGTGCTTAAGAAACAAGACACTGTGACGCAACAGTCACATTGACGGCATCACATAAAATTTAGGCTCCATCAACTGAATCAGTACCTTGAAAGATTTCGTCGGATTAAATTGTTAACTCAGGTCCCGTTGCTCTCCCCCTCCTCCACAGATAATAAGAGTTCAGTTGGAGAGTCTTCCTTTTTTCCCTTAGCTTCCTACCCACCTGGTTTTTAGCGACAACGCTTACTATAATCACTTTCTAGTTTACTCATTTCCTGGAGGTCAGTGTTACACTCAGGGGGTGGATATCTTTGAGACCACCTCTCCCCATAAGAGCCCCTTGAACATTGTGTTCTGTCGATCAACATCTCCTGGTAGTCCCTGGCCCCTGCCTGGTGGAAGAGCTACTGTATGAGATCAGGGCCCTGCGGGATCTATTACAGTTCTGCAGGGCCTGCAAGACAGAGCTCTTCCACCAGGCCTTTTAGTTGAGGCAGCGGGCTTCCATTCTGATAAGGCCTATCCCCCAGTGACCAAAGTTCCTGGAAGCCAGACGAGGACCACACTATCTACTGTTGAGGCGCGTTGTTGTTTTAAAGGCTGCTGATTTTAGTAATTAAGGCTGATTTTATGGATTTTGATTATTGTAATATGTTTTAATCTGTAAATCTGCATTAATTGCAGATATATATATCTGTTGGTATCTGCCCTGAGCCTACAATGTGGGGAGGGCAGGATATAAGTCTAATGAAATAAATAAATATGTGGATTTAAGGATATTTGTATTTATGGTGGTGCTACTGAGAATCTGGTAATCTGAAAATCGTTTCTTTTGTTTTTATATTAGTTCTTTAAAAAATCATCTAGGCTACCTTGGGACCTACTTTGCTCTAAACTAAATCATCATCATCATCATCATCCACATTTTTATCCCACCCTTCCTCCAAGGACCTCCAGACAGCTTGCTCTCACTCTCATTTTATATGTTCGCAAAAACTCTGTGAGGCAGAGAAGGGTAAAAAACAATGAGACTCACAGCCAAGTGGCTCCAGTTGCAGCCTGATACACTGACAGCGAACTGGCGCGGTGTAGCGGTTACAGAGGAATTGATGGACTACCTGTTCTGGCCTGGATAGCCCAGGCTAGCCCAATCCCGTCAGATCTGAGAAGCTAAGCAGGATCAGCCTCGGCTAGTATTTGGAAGGGCGACCTCCAAGGAATACCAGGGCTGTGACACAGAGGCAGACAATGGCAAATCACCTCTGAAATGTCTCTTGCCTTAAAAACAAGCCCAGCTTGCTACCTAGTGGTGCGTAAAACTATAAGAGTTAGAAGTTCTGGCTGCCAGACAATCATAGGACCTTCTGGCTAGTCTACACACAATGCCATATGATGATGATAATAATAATAATAATTAAATTATTATGATGGACTATCCAATTGAGAGCAAAGAGCTTTATTGAACACTGACGTGCCCAGACTTAAGTTTAAACAAACTATGCAGCAAAATACATTTTGGAAAGAGCAGTACAAAAAGCACAAGACATACACCTCACACATATTAATACCGAGCACAGGGAACAACAGTTACATGTATTTAAGCTCAATAGCAACTTCTGCTGCCAGAATTTTTCTAAAGAAAGCTTACAGCCTATCAAACACACCAGCTCTGGCTGTCTACCAGGCCTTCAAGCACACCATTACAGTCAACCTAGCTAGGTTAGCTATTTGTTAATTTCAATTGCCCATATTTCAATACTCAGATTTTGTTTCATTCATATCGTGTTTGACAGCCAAGTTAAGTGGCTTGCCTCTGTGAGCTATTGTTTAAGTCAAGAAATATGGCAAGTTAACAAAGAAAAAGGAGAAAATATCCTTTACAGAAAGGGCAGGTTCCCCCCCCCCCAAAATAGCCAGTTTCAAGACAGCCGCACCTCAAGGATCTCCACCATGAATAATGTAATGAAATAATGTAATGCAAAGAATATTGGAATGTTTTGCTGACATACCACTACACCCATTTTTTTAAAAAAAAATGCTGTTAAGTTACCTCCACATCTGAGAGGAGATGAATGGGGAGTCTCAATGTACTTCCCACAATTAGAAAAGATGCCTTTACACACTAATCCCCTATTTTTGACTTATTTATCACTTTGGTGTCCTTTCCCCCGTAATTAAATCAAAACAACTGTTGACCTAAAATACAAAGAAGACATTTGAAAAAGTGTGTATGCACACAAAATCTCATACCTTGAATAAACCTTTATTGGTCTTAAAGGTGCCACTGGACTCTAAATTTGTTTCACCATGACTTCAAACATATTAGGAGTCCGCATGGTGTGGTGGTTAGTGCGGGATGAGAACTTCAGAGACCCAGGTTCAAATCAGTACTGTGCTACAGACGCTCACTGAGCGACCTCAGGCTAGTCTCTTTTTCTCCATCTAACCTACCTCACAGGGCTGTTAAGAGCCTAAGACAGAAGAGGGAAGAATAACATGCACCCGCTCTAAGTCCCTGAGGAGGAAGGGCAAGATGAAAATATCCAGTACTGGGAACAAGTTACATATCTGAAGTCACCCCTTTTCCTTCCTTCCCCTCTTTCCCCCACCCAACGTTGCCTGACTCCAAACTAGGAGACGTTCAAGTTGGGCGCTTTCACACAGACTAAATAATGCACTTTCAACCCACTTTGCAACTGGGTTTTACTGTGTGAACTGGCAAAGTCTACCTGAAAACAGTGGCCTAAGTGGGTTGAAACGGCATTATTTATATATATAAACTTCAATAATAAATAAATAAACATTAAAAATGTAGTGCAATGTATGCAGTAATTACAATAAAAAATTGAAACTGCAAGAGTCAAAAAAAGGAAAAAGAAACTGCATTATTTAGCATGTGTGAAGGCACCTTCTTTCAAAGAAAAGCGGGCGTTTACCACTAACGCCCTGCGAGGAGGAAGAGGAGACCCTCTTGCGACTTCAACCCCTCCACAGCAAAGCTCCCTCTAAGCTGTGGCGCCCTGTGAGCGAAACTCCTCCTTCGTGAGCTACTGGCATCAAAAGTAGTGAGCGAGCGATTGGGCTGCTGCATAAATCAGTTTTGCTCTGGAGCCAGCCTTCCCGAGACAAGACAAAAATGTGTGAGCTGGAGGCTAAAAACTTGTGAGCTGGCTCACACTAACTCAGCTTGGAGGGAACGCCGCTCCACAGCCTCCTGGTCTAAATCGAGCGGAGAGGTTGCCTTTCTGGCTATTCCCGGAAGTGCGCCTGACCGCGGGCTGGGGGGGAAGTTAGGCGAAGAGAGCCGCGCGGACTGTGAAGACCCACGCCTCGCCTCGCCTCCTTCGGCCTCGCCTCACCTCGGCCCTGACGAGCTCCGGCCCCTGAACGGCCGGCTGCTGCGGAGGCGGCGGCTTCTGCTGGTCCTGCTGAGGCGGCGGGGGAGGCTCTCGCTCCTGGCCAGTCTCCGGCTCCAGGGAGGCGAAGGGCGCGGCGGCCACGAGGACCAGGAGCAGCCAGAGGAGCGGCCGCGGCCGCGTTGGGCCCCCCATTCCCGGCACCGAGCCGGCCTCGTCGCTACCACAAGAGGCGGCCGCTCTCGGCCATGGCGCCTCGGCCAAACCCCGCCTCGCGCTCCCCCTTTGCGCCACGGCACAAAAGCCTCCCAGGCGCCCGCCCCTGCTCTCCGTCCGCCTCCCTGATTGGCGCTTCGTCACAGGGTGGTGGAGACTGACAGGCTGAGGCGCGCGCCTCCCCCCCCCCGGTTGGAGCCAGAGGGAGGTTGGCCGGCTCTTCCGGGAAGGAGGAGCTTCTGGATG
>NW_015162504.1:97092-120394 GCF_001447785.1 Gekko japonicus
GTTTTTTGGGGGGGGGGGGGATCGGTCCAGGGAGTCGCAGCTGAATGGAAGCGGGAGGGCTTGGGAGGGAGTCAAGTTCTTATGGCTCGTTACTGGTTCTAATACTTTTGTGCTGCTTTAGCGTATTTCACCTTGTGAAATAGGAGCTGCGGTGGCTCAAGTGGTTAAGACGCTGGACTGCAGGCTGTGGAATGGTCGGTAGTTCAGCAGTTCGAGACCCGGGTGCCGCATGACGGAGTGAGCTACCGTCTCTAGTTCCAGCTCCTGCCAGCCTAGCAGTTCCAAAGCAAGAAATTGCAAGTAGATAAATAGGGACCCCTTCGGTGGGAAGGTAACAGCGTTCCGTGCGCCTTGGTGTTTAGTTATGCCAGCCACATGACCACGGAAACGTCTTCGGACAGTGCTGGCTCTTCGGCTTTGAAACGGAAATGAGCACCGCAACCCTAGACTCGGATTCGACTGGTTTTCGAGCAAAGGAACCTTTACCTTCTAAATGGTTCTAATACTTTTGTGCTGCTTTAGCGTATTTCTCCTTGTGAAGCGCATATAATTTAAAGTAAAAATTAGCAAGCTTGGGGTGTGCATGCGGTGTAGTAGTTAGTGCTGTTGGTCTACTAGGGGTTTGAATCTGGGTTCAGGTTTTCTTCCGCAATGAAACTGACTGGGCAGCTTTGGACTTAACTTCCTCTCAGCCCTGTCGCAAGGGTAAAATGAAGCCGCTGGAAAGGATCGCCTACGCCACACCCTGAGCTTCTTGGATAAACGTAGGAAATATTTTCTCCCATGATCTGATGACATGGGTATAAAATATATATTTATTGGGGTATAATTTATATATATTTACAAGAGGGGACCCGCAACAAAATGTTGCATAATGTGTTGTGGCCCTACCATAGTCTTCCTTGGAGGCGGTCCTTGCAAGGTGGTCCCCCTACCTTTCCACCCCTCATTGTCAAAACACCCTCCTCTTTCTTTCTGCACCTACCCCCTCTACTAAACTTCCCTCACATCCCCTTCTCCTCTCACCCCTTTTATGTCAGCTTTCCTTCCTACCATCCCTTATTACCCTCTTGCCTCTTATATGTCTCACCCCCTCTTACCCCAGCCTTTCTCAATGTCCCAGTTTGGTGTAGTGGTTAAGTGTGTGGACTCTAATCTGGGAGAACCGGGTTTGATTCCCCAGTCCTCCACTTGCAGCTGCTGGATGACTTGGGCAAGCCATAGTTCTGACAAGAGCTGTTCTTGAAAGAGCAGTTCTGAAAAGAGCTCTCTCAGCCCCAACTACCTCACGGGGTGTCTGTTGTGGGGAGGGGAAGGGAAAGGAGTTTGTAAGCCGCTCTGAGACTCCCGAGTGAAGGGCGGGGTATAAATCCAATCTCTTTTCTTCTTTCCCCCACCCCCTCTCAGTCTGCCCTCTCTTTCTCTCCACTATTTCTCTACCCCCCAATCTCCCCTTCCTGGTTCTCTCCCCCTCCCTCAGACAATCTCCTAAGTTTCTTTCTCTCCCCCAACAGACAATTCCCTATTCTTCCCCCTCCACACACACACAGACAGAACCTCACTTCTTTCTGTTTCTCTCCTTTTGCAGCTGCAGGCCAGCAAACTTCCCCAATCTGGTTGCAGGAGGGGGGGGGGCGGTGATGACACAGGCTTCGTCTCCTCGTGCTTCAACTGACACCCACAGGGCCAGCTTGGGCAGCGATGGCAGCAGCAGAGGGCAGGCAGGCTGGCTCCCAGAGAGGTGCCGTTGCCCCTTTGGCTCCCTTGGCCCGACTGGCTGCCTGCCCTCCCTCCCTGGGGATGCTACCGGCTGCCTTCACTCAGCAGTCCAGTGCACAAACCTGCTGACTGAAGCTATAGTCTTCATTGCTGGCAGTCCTGGTGAGGGCTGTCCCAGCGGCAGGTTGCATAGTTATTGCAGTGGCAGCTTCCCTCACAGCTCCAGCAGCTTTTCCCGTGCCTCAGTAAGTCTGTTCTCTGTGCATGCACAGAGTAAGCAGTTTTACTTTGGGGGGATTTAAGTATCCCCATATACTTTTTAAAACATTTTAGATTTTTTTGCAAACATGGGCACTGCCCCAAGTTTGCTGGGAGATCTGGGAGATCTCCATGTGGCCCAGAACCATGGAAATAAGTATCTGCACACAGAGGGGACCTTGGCTATTAGATATATAGTTCTCCAGTTAGCCCAGAGCAGTGTGCATTGTTCCCTATTTTACCTTGTGAAGCAGGTTACACTAAGAACGACTGGCCTAGGGATATGCAGCAAGCTTCATGACAGACCAGGGATTTGAACCTGGGACTCATAGATCCTATTCCAACATTTTATTACACCATACTGGCTCTAGAAATCCACCAACCAAAGTAAGCTCATCATTGGAATTGTGTCTGGTAGCCCAGTCTGACTCATATACAGTGCCATCCAGGAGCCAGCATGGTGTAGTGGTTAAGAGTGGCAGATTCTAATCTGGAGGATCGGATTCGATTTTGCATTCCTCTGCACAAAGCCAGCTGAGTGACCTTGGGTCAGTCACAGCTCAGACCTCTCTCAGCCCACCCCCCCAATAAGTCTAGCTTACCACCTAGTGGTGCATAACACTAAAAGAGTTAAAACTTAAGACTGCCAGACAATCTTTGGATCTCCTGAGTTCCAGCTATACCACACACAATGCCATATGATAACTGTTATTATTACAGTGCCATCCTAGGCAGAGTTATACCTTCTGAGTCCATCAAAGTCAATAAGAGATTGGATTTATACCCCACCCTTCACTTAGAGTCTCAGAGTGTATTACAATCTCCTTCCCTTCCTCAACTTACAGTAACTCTACATTAGAATCACACTGTTGCAGTGCATTCCTAAGCAAGTCTACTCAGAATCCTATTCAAGGGCGCTTACTCCAAGGGCAAAGTGTTCTTAGGGTTGCACTGTTAAGTTTCTTCCTGGATAAGGTCCCTTTAGGGCAGCATTGTGTATTAGCAGATGCTTCCAGAAAGCCCAAAGCAGGTTTTTTCTTGTTCATCTCTATACAAGTTTCCATTTAGTAATCATGGCTACTAGCTACTGATAGGCCTATGCTTCATCTGTCTGATCTCTTCTTGAATTAACTGCTTCACCACTCAGGTTGCTAAACACTCTGTACCGTTTTCACAGAGGTTCCGATAGCTACATGCAAATCTATTGCTTCATCCACCCACTTCCCCATTCCCATAAATTTCTGAAATCCTGCATGACTGTTGTATTAGCAACAAATCATTGGAAGCCTGCAATTTCATTGCAAAGGGATTTCGTTCTTGCTTGCTGCTTTAACAAACAAACAGGAAATTAGCAACAGGCTAAGACAGGCCTAAGGTTAGCACTTGCGATTCACAAGATGAACATTCAAAGAGTTAAGAAGGAAAAATGACAATAATCCTTTAAACAATTGGTGGGTCTTACAAACAATTACTATTAAATGCAATAACAATATATATATATTTTAAAAAATGTGAAGACTTGAATGGCTTAAGTAACTTGATGTAAGAATTAAGATACACTAATCATTTTCTTCAGCCTAGGTACACAGACAGCCAAGCTAGTTCCTATCTCATTATCCTTTTGCTTTTTATTTTGGTTTCCTTATAAGACTTTTATAGTAACTGACTTCAGAGGGAAAAGAACTCCTCGTTCCCCGAAAAAGATCTGAAGTGATGACTGCAGATTAAAGCCTAATAAACAATGTAAACTCAAAACAGATTATGTAAACTTGCCTATTTTTTCACCCAGGTAAATGTTGGCTTGGACAAATTCCAGAGTGGTAGCAGTTAGGGATGGGCATGAATGGGCCGGCAAACTAAATCCATCATGAATTTTGGCCAGTTTGTGGGTCGCAAAGCAATGTTTGCAGATTTAAGAACCACAACGAATTTCCACACTGAGTTGTTTGCTTTAAGTAGCTCCAAGCCATTTAAACCACTGCTTTCTGCTCCCCATGAAAAGCCGATACAAACTGGGTTGGTTTGTGAACCAGCCTCCCCACTGATATGGGTTTGTGGTTCAGCGATGAACCACAAACTGAATAGCGAAAACGCAGTTTGTGCCCATTCTTAGTGGCAGTGTTTGTGTTTACTGCAGGGCCCAGGGGGTCTGGCCCCCGAGTGGTTTTTATAGGCCTCCCTTCCTGAGCCTTGGCTCCCCCTCCCCCCATTGCCTCTCAGCAGGGAGGACAAGACTGGCACAAGCAGCAGTAGCAGCACAAAAAGCAGCAGGGGCAGCAAGTCTGGGCTGAGAGATGCTTGCTGCCCAGCCCGCCAGCAGCA
This sequence comes from Gekko japonicus, assembly GCF_001447785.1. Taxonomy (NCBI): domain Eukaryota; kingdom Metazoa; phylum Chordata; class Lepidosauria; order Squamata; family Gekkonidae; genus Gekko; species Gekko japonicus. The sequence continues at coordinate 101,392 of NW_015162504.1, forward strand.
GGTAACCCCAAGCAAGGCAAGGAGGCAAGCGGGCACCTCGTCTGGACCTGGCCAGGCACGCCTGGCTGTGCTCCCGTGCGCCCACATGCCACACCTTTGTGGCCAGGCCAGCCACCGCATGCCTCGCCTCTGCTGGCTCAGGGAGGGAGCCGAGGGTGGTCAGGCTGCCCCTGGTGTGACGATGCTGGAAGGGGCACTGCGGCTCCTTGGGGAGGGAGGGAGGGAGCCAGATGCTCCACAGGGAAGGGCTGTCTTTATTGGGGGGGGGGAACTCCCCTCTGATCTAATTAGCTGGTGCCCCCCCCCCAAGGCCGCCTCACAAAAATATCCCTAGCTACAGGGCTGCCACAAACTCACAAAGAAATCCTGTGGCCTCTGAAAAACTATCTGATTGTGGGATAAAATTCCTGGTCTGGAGCTATCTACTCTACAAGTGATTGAGATGATGTTCAACTGGACGTTTTTAAAGTGTAGGGAGAGTTTTCACAGGTACTATGAGTTTAATTTTTTAGTACAAGCCTAGGAAATCTGTTTTGGGACATGGTGGCACAGAAATAAGTTCTTGATCTTTGTGATGGAGCAAGGGCCCTGACAACCCAATCCTAAACAGAGTTACACCTCTCTAAACTCATTGACTTCAAGCTTACCCTTGAAGCGGATCCGGAAATTACAGCTGGTACAAAATGTGGCGGTGCGCCTGCTGATGTCGGGCCCATGTTTCGCATGTGCTCTGTCAGCTGCATTGGTTGCCGGTTGAGTACCGGATTCACTTTAAGGTGTTGGTAATTACCTTCAAAGCCTGACACGGCCTGGGACCAACATACCTAAGGGACCGCCTCTTCCCATATATGCCTTGGAGAGCGTTACGCTCTGCGAGTCAACATCTCCTGGTGATCCCTGGCCCAAAAGATGTCCACCTACCCTTTTACTGCTCTGGCCCCCAGCTGGTGGAACATGCTCCCTATTGAGATCAGAGCCCTGCGGGATCTTATGCAATTCCACAGGGCCTGCAAGACGGAGCTGTTCCGCCAGGCCTTTGAGGCAGCGGGCGTCCACATATGCCCCCCCCCAGGTTGTGATCTCCCACCTACTGATAACCGGCCATACTCAGTTACATCAGTGGGCCGAATTCTCCCTACGGCAAGCATGACTACTGAATTTATATGTTTTAAATTTTATTGTATTTATTAAAATGTTGTAACCCGCCCTGAGCCCGTTTACAGGATGGGCGGGATATAAATGCGAAAAATAAATACATGGATTTTAAAAGGGTGTAACTCCATTTAGAATTGTACTGTGGGATTATAGAGACCAGCATTTATGAGCAAAGTAATAGACAGCATATACATCTTTAGGTTAGTTCACACAGACCGTCATCACTTTGTTGACTTTGCATTGTGATTACCTGCATGTGTGAATTTAGCCACCAGAGATCAACCATTACAAGTGGATCCCTCTGTATCAATTGACCAACTCAAGAACAATTCTTTTACAAGGACTTAGTTCATTAATAAGGCTGCGTGCTTCATTATCTACTAATCACTCCCTTATGGAGACATCAAGTAATAATGCCTATTTGGTGTAGTGGTTAGGAGCGCGGACTCTAATTGGGGAGAACCGGGTTTGATTCCCCATTCCTCCACATGCAGCTGCTAGTGTGACCTTGGGTCTGATCCTGTCAACTATGCTGGGAATCATGGGACTTGACCAGACTAAAAGCCACAGGGGGGGGGGGCCTGCAGTAGTGGGGAGTTTTCTGCAGCAGGGAAATTAGCCTTCTGCCTGCATTTAATTCCTTCAGGAATACTTCTGCCCTCTACTTTCTCGCTATACAAAACAAGGACAATTGTTGTTAATTTGCCAAACTTCATATAGCACCTCAAAGCTTTAATATGGATTTGTATAACACGTAAAACGAAGTAAATAAATTTTATTACATTGTTGCATATAAACTCTCCAGAGGCAGAGAGATCCTATAGATCAAAGAACAGAGCAGGACACCATAAAGTAAAAAAACCCAAAACCTTTATAGAAACAGTGTAACCAGTACTAGATAAAATCAATTCATATAAAACATTCAATGGAGAAAAACAAATGTACAGGAAATTAGGAAACTCATTGCCACACACCCTAGCTTTCCCTCTTCCTGCTGTTGCATCTTATCCAATGGGCTGGATCCAGCCAGCATTTTCACTCAGTCTTACTCAATTTCTCTCTTTACTGAAGCCTCCATTCCACATGGCTTTTTTACATGCAGATCTCATGATCCCCAGCACAACCTTTTTGGGTGGTTAGATGGGACCCCCTCCCCTACACCAGTTTGGTGTAATAGTTAAATGTGCGGACTCTAATCTGGAAGAACCAGGTTTGATTCCCCACTCCTCCACTTGCACCTGCTGGATGACCCTGGGCAAGCCATAGTTCTGTCAGAGCTGTCCTTGAAAGAGTAGTTCTCTCAGAGCTCTCTCAGCCCCACCTACCTTACAGGGGTTTTTTGTGGGGAGGGGAAGGGGAAAGGGTTTGTAAGCCGCTCTGAGACTCCGGGTGAAGGGTGGGGTATAAATCCAATCTCTTCTTCTATTACATCAGCAGAAAAACTGGTTGGATCCAACCCAAAGTCTTTAGGCCCTTGCCCACAGTCATCAGAAGGACTTTGTTCTCAAAGCTGTGACCAGATGGATGAAGGATCACATACACCCCATTTCTAGCTGCTTCTAAATTGTAAATAGATCATTCTAAGTACCTGAGGTAAGAAGGAAGTTGGCAGGATCAACAGCTCAACAGCACGCTGTGCCAGCATTCCCACTCGAAGAGAACGGCCCACCACAGCAGTACTCTTGTATGCCATACAGGAGTGCCAACTTAGAAAAATAAGAATTCTGCCAGTAAAACACCTGAATGGTATCACAGGTAAAAGCATTTAGTAGGGCCAGTTTCTGAACTCACATGTAGGGAAACTCCCTTCACGTTTGTGCAGGTGGGGAAGAAGAAAGGTAGCATAGCTGGTCTGAGGCGATGATTGGAGAGAACCCCAGAGCAGTGTTCCCTCTAAGCTGAGCTAGTGTGAGCTAGCTCACAAATTTTCAGCCTCCAGCTCACACATTTTTTGTCTTAGCTCAGGAAGGATGGCTCCAGAGCAAGCTAATTTATGCAGTAGCCATATTGCTTGCTCACAACTTTAATGCCAGTAGCTCACAAAGTAGAATTTTTGCTCACAAGACTCCACAGCTTAGAGGGAACATTGCCCCAGAGCAGTCTTTTTTTGGTTAGAAGCACCATCTCTACATTTCTAGGTTTATAGTCTCCCGCATGGGCATAAGGGGCTGGCTTTCACTTTGCACAGGACTACCCAAGCCTGTGCGCGGATAGTAGCAATGGGCCTCCATCCCAGGTATTACCCTTGGGCACCCTGTCTTGGTGATCGATCATGCTGGTATTAGAAGATGACCATATGCAGAGCCTACTGCAACAGGTTTCAGTATTGTAACCAATGTTCCCTCTAAGCTGTAAAGTCTTGTGAGCAAAAATTCTATTTTGTGAGCTCCTGGCATTAAAGTTGTGAGCGAGCGATTTGGCTACTGCATAAATTAGTTTGCTCTGGAGCCCTCCTTCCTGAGCAGAGACAAAAATGTGTGAGCCAGAGGCTAAAAAACTGTGCGCTAGCTCACACTAACTCAGCTTAGAGGGAACAGTGTAACGTATGTTAAATGCTGATAGCCAGTGTGGTGGAGTGGTTTGATCAGACTGGAATCTTGAAGACCCAGGTTTGAATCCCCATTCTGCCATGCTGGGTGACCTTGGGCCGGTCATACTCTCAGCCTAACCTATATCAGAGGGCTGTTTTGAGGATAAGACTGGAGGAGAGCAGTATAAGCCCCTTTGTGTCCTCACTGAAGACAAAAGCAGGGTATAAATGAAGTAAATACATAATTATGTCAAACTGCATCAACGTTCCAAGTCGACAGAGACGAGGCTTCTTCTCACAGCATTGCTTCTTCCCTCTCTGAACCAGGAAACAAGCCTCCCGTAAACATCTGGCTGCATTGCCCAAGAGTAACATTCTTGAGATAACACTGTTATAACTTGCACTTGAAGGAGGCTCCAGCAAAGAACTTCTTAACGGTTCCTTCAAGCCTTCGGGTGTGGCTGTTGACACGACCCAGAGATCTTATTAACGGCTCACCGTCAAGATGCAAAACTATACAGTTCTGTATTCGCAAGATTTTGAAGAGCGATCAGAACTTGTCCCACAGCCCTGGCCACTTATGTGGTTACAAGGAACACGCCAACAAGAAGTGAACTAGCTTTGCACTCTAGGGCATAGAGAAGTAGCTCCATCCTCTGACGTAAGACAGAGCAGCACACAGAAGCTGGTTTTTAACTCATCCCCTTCTGTCCTGGAAGCTTTAAATAATTTAAACCCTACTGTCGGACAAATACAAGATATTCACAAACTACTGAAGACCATCTTATAAATAATATTTACAATCAAATGACAGATTATGACTGGTGTTTTGTGTGAGTGGCACAGAGAGAAAAGTGACCCACAGACCAAACTTTGGCCTTGCCTCTGTCACAATGATTTTTAGTGCAATTTGTTCACATATAAAACTTATATATAACATACATATAAAAAAGTGTTGATTCCTTCTTGTTTCATTTCCAAAGGGATACACTTGCATGCTGCATCTTCATTCTGCTTCATGCAATTCCTTCTGAACATAATTGGTCCCGGTCACAGGTTGTTCTTGCTCTGCCAAGTCGCTTACACTCAACGAGGCTCCACAGCAGAAAATGCCCTTTAGGATTGAAGCACGCTGCATAATGCCAGTTACACAAAACCAGCCACTGCTAAGTCACCTTAACATCATGAGCAGGGGGGAGTGCTGTCAAGTCACAGCTAACTTATGATGACCCCCGTATGTTTTTCAAGTCAAGAGACATTCAGAGGTGGTTTGCCGTTGCCTACCTTGCTGTCACGGCCCTCGTATTTCTTAGTAAAAAGGTAAAGGTAAAGGTTCCCTTGCTCGACAGCCAGTTGAATCCAACTCTAGGGGGCGGTGCTCATCTCTGTTTCCAAGCTGAAGAGCCAGCACTGTCCAGAGACGTTTCCGTGGTCATGTGGCTGGCATGACTAAACACCAAGGGGCACGGAACGCTGTTACCTTCCCACTGAAGTGGTACCTATCTATCTACTTGCAATTTCTTGCTTTCGAACTGTTAGGTTGGCAGGAGCTGGAACTAGAGACGGGAGCTCACTCCGTCATGCGGCACACTTGGGTCTCGAACTGCTGAACTACTGACCTTCCACAGCCTGCAATTCAGCGTCTTAACCCCTTGAGCCACCACTTGGCTCTCATCCAAATATTTGGCAAGGCCAACCCTGCTTAACTTCTTAAATCTGACTAGCCTGCGCTATCCACGTCAGGGCAACATCACAAATAGCGTTTTCATATTCCTTAGCTGTGAGCACCAATCATCTGTGTCAGTTCAGTCTCAGCCAAATCCTTTGTTTGCAATAACCACCCGGATAACCAGGCATTCTTTTCAGATGGGATGCTGAAGTTGGCATTAAATTGCTTAAAGCAAACAGCCTAAAAGAGAAAAGGTATGTAGGCTTTCCGATGCTTTGGATAGTCCTTGAAGTTGCTCAGATAGAATTCATGGCACAGCGTGGCACTCACGGCCTGGTTAAAAAGCACGTACGTCACCACGAGCCACCAGGTTAAGTTCTTAAATCCAAACGTAACACCCATCGATACATATATGAGAACTTCGGCAAAGTAGTGTGGACAGGACACCATTCCAAACCAGTCGCCGAAAGGAAGGCTGTGGTCCAAACTCACCACCTCTCCTGCGAAGCAAAAAGAGAAGGGGGGGGGAACTATGAGTGACAGCCTTGCCCAACCAAGAAGCAACACTAAAAGATCTCTGGTTTTCACCCGCATCAGCATGATTGGTGGCTATCAGGACTTCTACAAAGGTCGGAACACTTTCTTCTTGCAAAGGTTGTTGCTGTTGCCATCAAGTCACGGTTGACTTGTGGTGACCCCGTAGGGTTTTCAAGACAAGAGACGTTCAGAGGTGGTCTGCCATTGCCTGCCTCTGCATCATGATTCCGGTATTTCCTTGGTGGTCTCCCATCCAAACACGAGCCAGGACCAATCCCGCTTTGCTTCTGAGATCTGACAAGATCGGGCTACCCTGGGCTATCCAGGTCAGGTCAGGGATAACATTAGACCACCCCTTTTGAAGAGGTGGTGTTCCAGATACACTAGCTTTGGGGGAGACTTACTGGCTAAAATGTAAGATATAAGAAACCAACTGTCCTAGTTGCATTTTTTTGTTTGTTTTGCAGCTATCTGTTTACCAAGTAACGGCCTACAGAGTATTTTCTGCTGGTCTAGCTGCAAGTCACCTGGGAAAGTTCTGTTCCTTGCTTCCTCCAGCCCTGAACATAGTTCGTTCTCGTGGCAAGTCCTGGAACCTGTTTTTGAAGTCAGGGCTGCAGACCCAGGTCATGTAAAGTAATGAACAGGATGCCTCCTAGCACATGCAAAGTATTTCTGGCCACCTCTCATGGACTGAGAGTTCAAAACACTACCTAAAACTTATTCCATATAGGTGCTTATGTCCTTTGGCTCAGGTTCCAAACCACCAGCACCAGGTCGGTCTTTCTCAAATCACAGAACACAAGGAGCAAAGGGGCTGTGCGGGCTGAGTCCTCCCCCTCCCCCTGCCTGTGGCTTCCCTCCCTGCAGTTTGTCTCTAGACATTACCGCCCCCTCAGCCAAGAAGGCTCCACTATTGGAAATGAGCCCAGCAGGTAGACGGAGCAACTGCAGGAAGGTTAAGGCCAGAAAGAAGGTTCCGCACACCTGCGAGCCTTAACTGCCCCTTCCCTTCAGTATCTAAGCCATAAACGCAGATCTGCCCCTCAAAGATGCTGCTCATATATAGCTCAGCTAGGGCCTCCATTCTCCATTTCAGCCTTGTTCTATGAAGGGATACTGTGGAAACAAGCAGGAGTTGTACTAACATTTTTTACTGGGGGGGGGGGGGACGGACCCAAACACAGACCACACACACTGTAGACACCTTACCTGATTTATTTTTCCTCAGATTTGCTAGAATCACGAGACACCTCTGCTGATGAACTGAGGCCCAAACGAACATCAGGAGTCCAAGTCCATGGTACCAACAGACCGTCAGACCGTCCCCTCTTCCTGGACCATGCAAAAACCAGAAGTGTTTATAAAGATCTGCCTAATCTACCTCACAGGGTGGTTGTGAAGATAAAATGGAGGAGAGGAGAGTGATGTAAGCCACTCTGAGTTCCCCTTGGGGAGAAAGGCACAGTATCTCTCCCAACTGGAGATTCTGGGCCAACAGGGGGCACTTTCTCTTGCCAGATGGTGAGAACTTCCCTCCGCAGTGTTGGAGGGAACGATACAGAAAGGCGCCTATGGCAGAGAGATCCTGTCTCTGTGGCACAGGAGAGGCTGAAACAATAGAACATGTTTTACTCTACTGTCCTTTATATCAAGAAATCAGTTCTAAGTTTATTCTCCCTTTATTTAGAAGATATCTTATTCGCCTGGAGTCTGTTAAAATGTTAGTTATAGGCAAAAATTATAGGTTACAGCTCTTAGTGTGAAATTTCTAACAGCTGCTTGTAAAATTCACCAGAAAGTTTTATGTATTTTAGATTAAGTTTAACAATTTTTAATGATTTAGTAACTTAGAAGTACTCAAAAGTTTATTGTATATAGCCATTGGCCATCACAATATAATACATACACACACACACATATATAAAATAGTAATTAACTAAACAGGATTAAAATATAGAATATGTGAACAGAATAAAAATATAGATATTAAGATCAGGTTTCTAAATGACATATTCTTAAAGTACAATCATTCGATAGCCCTATCTCTCATTTTTCTTGCAGCATAAGCATAGAGTGCCATTCTGTAAGAAATGGTGGGGTTGACGTCCAAGAGTAGAAATGTTACTATGTCGGTACCTAATGTGAATTGTAAAGTTGTTAGGATTGGGTTGAGGAATTTGATTCTAGGACCATTATATAGGGGGCATTCTAAAATGTAGTGTGTTAGACCTTCAACCGAAGTCCCACATGGACAGGTATGTTGGTCGTATGGGGTTTTGATATATCGTCCTTTTAGCAGCTCAGTTGGCATGGTCTGAAAGTGAAGAGCAGTGAATGCCCTTTTTATGCTGTAAATTGAGATATGAGCCAGATAGGAGGCTCTGGAGTGGTCTGTTGGGGCAAATTTCTGTTGACTAATTAAGGATTTGTCAATTAGAGAGTCTTCATTGTAAACCCAATCCCGCAGATAAGAGTTGTTATCTGAGGGGAGTAGTAGGTCGTCCGGGATTGTATATTTAGTAATAATGTTGGATAGCGTGCTGAGACGGGTTGGGTCATTAATTTGCAGAATATGGAAGCTAGAGTTGCTAAAGGAACCTGTATCAACTAGCTGATGTTTCTTCCAGAATTTTAAAATTACAGCATGTGCACGAGCCCTTATTGAGGGTAAGCCCAGCTCAGCTCGCATCATGGCTGTTGGTGTCCCCTTTGAGAGTGCCAGGATGCGTCTCATAAAATTGTTTTGCATTATTTCCAGCCTGGTAAGGACTTGGTCTTGCCATCCCCATATTTCAGCACCATAAAGTATTTGGGGGATGACCTTGCTAGCGTAAAGCTTGATGGCTGGGTCTATGAGGTGGCCACCCTTGTTGTAGAAGAGTCCCATTATTGCACCTATAGTCTTAAGAGCTGTTATTTTTGTTAGAGCTATGTGGGCATTCCAGTTCAAGGATTCATGGAAGGTTATGCCCACATATTTATAAGTTTTACACTGGTCAATTGGGGTGCCGTTTATGCACCATAAAAATTTTTTTGGCCTTTTATGAAAGACCATCACTTTTGGTTTGGTATAATTTATTTTCAATTTTTCTTCCAAGCAATAGTCCCCCAGGTCATTCAGCAGCTTCCTCAGGCCCGCTCTAGTTAAGGAAATCAGGACCATATCATCTGCATATAGCAAATAGGAGAGCTTCTGATTGTTAAGTGAGGGTGGAACAAATTTCTGGTCAGACAATCTATCAACAATGCCACTGATAAATAAATTGAAAAGTAAAAACACATCCCTGCTTTACCCCTCTTACCGTAGGGATTTCTCTAGTTAGGGAACCAGAGGTACTCACTCTGACCTTTACAGATGTCCCAGAATAGAATTCATGAATCAGTGCTAAGAGTCTTTTGTCTATATCTGTCTTCCCAAGTTTTCCCCATAAACGATCTCTGTCTATGGAATCGAAAGCTATAGCTAAATCTACAGACACCATGTATAGGGCTTTGGTTGGACCTTTCATTGCCAAATAGGCTAGTTGGTAAAGTGTGAGGCGGTGGTCTGTTCTGCTTTGGTCTCTGCGAAAGCCTGCTTGGTGAGGATGCAGAATTAGGTTGTCTGTAGCCCATTCCTCTAACTTCCTTAGTAAATATTTTCCGTATAGTTTTGATGCTGTTATCGAGGAGAGATACTGGGCGATGGTTACTTGGGTTCGACTTATCACCTTTTTTGTGGACGAGGACCACTATGTTGGTTTTCCATCCAGCAGGAAGTAGGCCAGAATTATTTATTTGGGTAAATCGTTTGGCAAAAATTGGGGGCCACCAGCTGGGGAAGGCCTTGACCAGGTCTGTGGGTATTGACTCTTCCTCCGGGGATATGCCTAAGGCCAAGGAGGAAATTAAATTTTCGACCTCAGCCACTGTTACCGCTGGCCAATCTGGTAGCATTTACAGATTGTGATTAAAGGCCCATTTTTTTTGTTTCTGTGGACCTAATCTGAGAGGTAGGGGATTGACAGATGGCAGCAGATTGTGATTAAAGGCCCATTTCTTTGTTTCTGTGGACCTAATCATAGATGGCAGAGAAGTGGTTAATCCAGGAGTTTCCAGAAATTTAGGCATCTATTTAGAAGAGTAGTCTTCTGAGCCCAAGTGAAACTAACTCTCAAAAGCGAGTTTCTTTTTCCCCCTTTGCTGCCTGTGCCATTTCTTCCCAAAATTGCTTGCTGTGGGCCTGTTTCTTAGGTTTGAGTAAATTTTTGTATTGAGTTCTAGTCTTAATTAGTTGTTGTATTAATTTCTGATCCTTATGGCGTCAGGTGAGTTTCATTTGTCTGGCTATCTTCTTTTTAAAATCCCTACATTCCTGGTCAAACCATACATTATTGGGGTGGGTGTGTTGTTTAGGAGATCTATAATTAATCAACAGAGGTTTAAGAGCAGGAATTATGCCTTCGTAGCAATGGATTGAGTTGGAATCTGAGTGTAGCAGAGACTGACGACTGTCCCTAAGTTGTTTCCTCAAGAGCTTGTGCAATGGTGTTATGCAAATGTTCCATCCATCTCCTATAATAGATTTTCGGTAGGATGAGATGTCGGAGTTAAGAAAATTTGGTTACTAAAATTTAAAATTAATTCCAAGGGGCTACTGTCCCTCACTTTGAAGTTGTTCAGTTGACTCAATAAATCGGGGGAAATTGCTATATAATCTATTGTACTCGCATAGAGTGAGGATAAGTATGTATAGGACCCTTCAGAGGAGTCAAACTTAGTCCTATTTAGAATATACAGATAGTATTGGGCGAGTAGCTCAAAACATTTTATACCTGGTCTATTGACTACGGGGTCTAAGGATCAATGATTTAATAAAAGAGCTCATTCAGTGGCCTGTGCATCTAGATTTCCTTGAGGTGCTAGACAGCCTGGGTCAATCCTTGCGTTAAAATCCCCACATAAGATTATTTTAAAATTGGGGTATTGGGCCAACAGATGATCAAGGGTCCCAAATTTTCTCCTTGTCTTGCATTTTGTTGCAATCGGGGGGCAAATATACATTGACATACAAGAGGTTGCCTACTTGCTGGCCCTTGACCAATAGTGGCTGTATGTATTGAGGGGCAGATGCTGTCAATGACTTGGATCTCAGCTTTTAAGTCTACGTTAAAAAGTGCTGCAAGGCCACCACTCCCTTGGCCTTTGTGGTGGGACTTAACTGCAGCACTTGCATAAATTCTGAAGTCCTGCAGGCTTATTAGGGAAGTATCTTGAGCCCAAGTTTCCTGGATAAGCACTATATCAAATTGTCTTAGAAGTTTGAAGAAATCAGGGTCATGGAGCTTGTTATGCCACCCTCCCACACTCCAGGACAGGATTTTTAATTGTCAGTCCTTGGAGATTCTTTCTAGCTCCCCTCCTGTGTTGTGAAAAATACAGTTGTTCCTCTTTGCCACTTGATAGTCCTGCATGCGGAGGGCGGGACAGATGCTGAGATGACTATCCAGATCACACTCCGGCCTCTGGGTAGAGGGAACTGGCTCATTGCGGATAGTACACTTAATTGCATGCTTGTTGGATGGCATTGGCAACTTCGTTGAGGGAGGGGGAGGAAGAGAGTCATTGCCTGATGCCTTCTGATGGATAATAGCTGATGAGGATTCCATTAAGCTTCAAAGCTGGATGCACATCCAGTCCCTTCTTGCTATGATGACTAGTTGGTCAGCCACTGGAAGACAGGGGAAGGAGTTAATTATATCTTCTTCCATTGAATTGTTTAAGTAACAGTCTTCCTTTTCACCTTCTTTGGCGTCTTGAATAGCTTTGTATGGAGTAGTTACTTCTTCATCAAGAGACAGGGTTGACCTAGTTCTTGATGATAAGTCCTTTGCGCTGGTATCTGATAAAGTTCTAACTTTCTGCAGTGATGGAAATAAAGAGGATTCGCAGGTGTTTCTGAAGGCTTTTGCCAGAAAGATCCCTTTGCTGCCCAGGAAGGATCTCTGTTGGAGAAGCATTATGGGTATTTTGGGGGTTTTGAAAGTCAACAGCACTCTCTGTGCTTGATTTGTACAGTTTAGTATTTCAATTGAAACTAGATCTACTGGAAATTGTATTTTCGGGAATAGAGATCTTAAATGTGAGACAGCTTGCTCCTTCAGCTTCCAGTTAGACACCTGTCCTTTATAACTGCATATTGTTAAGCATACCTTTTGCAGTTGTAGAACCAGTTTGTACTGCTCCTTGTTTTACTTGGGTTGTTTCTGGGCCCAGTCTGGATTTCTGTGCTCTTGTCTAGAAGGATTTCTGTTGGCCAGCCCATTTGTCTTCATCACAGTCTTTGTGACATGGTCAAAATACTCCAGTTTTGCAGAGATTTGTTTTAACAATCCAAAGTCGTAACCCACTGTTTTAGCTGTCAGGTAACAGAAATCTGTTGCAGTGCTAGCAGCTCCCTCTGCTGTTTTTTTTACTTGCTGCTCAGTTTCAGCTTCTGCGGGGATTTCCTCGGGGTTGAAAGTGTCAGCTAGGGGAGCTATGCGATTAGCAACAGGAATGGTGTAAGTAGCTTCGCTAATTGCTCTAAAGAAGTCTTCTATCTTTTTCTGTTTGCATTTGGGGGGTGTAGTTAAGTCCTCTGAACCTCGAGACCTCTTAGCGTGCCTCATTCCGAGTACTGTGTAATTACTGTGAGGTTGCATGTGGTCTCCCAATTGTAGCCTTGATGTTACTTACTGCTGGTAAAGGTGTCAACCAAAGATGATAGAATACAAGGGGTGCAAAAGATGGTGAAATCTGAAAAATGTGTAGAGCTCAAAGAGTAATTAAAAGCGGAGAGTATAAACAGTTGCTCTACTTTGCAGCAGTTTCGCTTGTCTAACAAAGAGCCTTCCGTAAAGACCTCCCGAGCTTGCTAAAAGAAAACGTTCTTTTATCTCTCTCTCTCTTCCAAAGATAAGTAACTTCTGTTTAGAGTTGAGAGACCAATTAAGAACTTGAAGGGAGATAAAGCAGGAAAAAGTTAAGGCTGACTTGCCGTCTGTTCGCAGAGGGCTGTGTGGCGGAGTTCCTATCTTGGCACCATCTTGTCATAGCCGACCTGATTGTACTAATTGCTGTTTATCCATTGTATTTCTCTTATGAGCATGTGATTCAGGTGTTTGTGATTTGTGCTGGTCTAACACCATTTAAAGGAGCTGTGGTGGCTCAAGTGGTTAAGACGCTGAACTGCAGGCTGTGGAAGGTCAGTAGTTCAGCGGTTCAAGACCCGGGTGCCGCAAGACAGGGTGAGCTCCTGTCTCTAGTTCCAGCTCCTGCCAACCTAGCAGTTCGAAAGCAAGAAATTGTAAGTAGATAAATAGGGACCACTTCGGTGGGAAGGTAACAGCGTTCCGTGCGCCTTGGTGTTTAGTCATGCCGGCCACATGACCACGGAAACGTCTTCGGACAGCGCTGGCTCTTCGGCTTTGAAACGGAGATGAGCACCGCAACCCTAGAGTCGGATTCGACTGGCTGTCGAGGAAGGGAACCTTTACCTTTACCACCATTTTAATAAACTTTGGATGTAAATAAAGTAAATAAATGAATAAATAAATGCTCAGAGGATCAAAATCCACCATTTTTCTGGTAGCTCTCTTTCCTCACCAGTGGCGTCGCTCACTCTCCACCTCAAAATTCTTTGACCTCATTCAGTTGCTATGTACAGACCAGGCCTTTCCTCTAATAAGAAAGAAATGGACGGGGGTGGGTGTCACATTGTTCTACTACTAAAACACTAAAGATGCCACTTACCTGCCCGGACACTAGAAGGCACTTGGCTTAACACTGTTAAGCCCACCAGCACATAGTAAGAGAGTCCAAAGCAGTACTGTACAAGGTGAATGACTCCCGTGGAGAACACACTGATGTGAAGACACTCCCAGAGTCGCCGACAGCTGTTCAACCAGACAAAAAGGCAAACCAGGAAAGCAGAGAGGGCCTCGCCACCTAGAAATCCAACACAGGTTGCCATGTAAAAACAACTGACAGAAGTGCCAAGTGCACTCAGCAAACTATAGGAATTCATGCCACGACTTGCATGAAAACACTCAGTGGCACTGCGAGAACTTTATACACACAGAGCGCCCAAATACTTGAAGGGCAACAATTCTCAGAACAGGCCATGCTGTACTGTGGAAACCATCCCTTGGATGCAAAAGACCGTGGCCATCTCATTAGGGCAGGACATAGTACTAAAATAATATCTCCCTATCCGATGGTTGGCAGGAGCTGGAACTAGAGACGGGAGCTCACTCCGTTCATGCAGCACCCTGGGTCTCGAACTGCTGAACTACTGACCTTCCACAGCCTGCAGTTCAGCATAGGTACCACTTCGGTGGGAAGGTAACAGCGTTCCGTGCGCCTTGGTGTTTAGTCATGCCGGCCACATGACCACGGAAACGTCTTCGGACAGCGCTGGCTCTTCGGCTTTGAAACGGAGATGAGCACCACAACCCTAGAGTCAGATTCGACTGGCTTTCGAGCAAGGGAACCTTTACCTTTACTTTATCCGATGGTAAGACATCAACCTTCTACCAGATGATCCTGGGACTTATATTTTCAGAAAAGAGGACACAAGATAGTCCTCTTGGGACTGGGCCAGCTGAGAATGCAAGGGCAGAACGGCACTTCCGAATGCTCTCCAGTAGCCGTCCGCGGAAAGTTACCGTGCTGCGGGTTCCATGAACTCGGTAAAGTAGCTGGTCAACCTGTGCCTCTTCTTGTCAGGCTAGCCTGCTGTATGCAAGATGGAATTCTTTTTTTGCACGAGGGGCCTGGCATATGTGAAACCCCCTCCCTAACTTCTCTAACGGTTCAGTCCCAGAGGCTTATACCATGTTCCCCCATGTTCGTAATAGCACTAAAGAGTCACCCTGATTCCAGCCCGGTCTCATCAGATCTCAGAAGCTAAGGAGGGGCAGCCCTGGTCAGTATTTGGATGGGAGACCTCCAAGGAAGCCCAGGGTCACTTTGCAGAGGCAGGCATTGGCACACCACCTCTGCTGGTCTCTTGCCTTGAAGGCCCTACAGCAGTGGTGGCGAACCTATAACACGCGTGCCAGAGGTGGCACTCAGAGCCCTCTCTGTGGGCACACGTGCCATCGCCCCAGCCAGGCCCAGACCGCCATTAAAGTGTCGAATTCTCTGCCAAATAATTTTAAGTAAATGAAAGCATTTGGGATTGCTTTCCTTGCTTTGTTTGGATCATCTTAAATTAATGTATGAGTTGTTTTTTCTAAAGTAAAACCTCAGCATTCAGGTTAAATTGCCATGTTGGCACTTTGCGATAAATAAGTGGGTTTTGGGTCGCAGTTTGGGCACTCGGCCTCTAAAAGGTTCGCCACCACTGCCCTACAGGGTCACCATAAGTCGGCTGCAACTTGACAGCTCTTTTCACCACCACTAAAGAGTCAGGGAAAGTACAACAGGAGTACTACTGCCATGAGCGAGCTGTAAATATGTTCTGCAAGATAGTTACAGGTCACTTGCATGCCGATTTCCTATGATGAAAAGTCCTTTAAGCACAGCTTATTGGTGGAAACACTTAAAAGAAACAACACCATATCACTTTAGGTTGCCTTCCACTAAGAAACAAACAAACAAGCAGGCTACACCTTCCTGTTTATAAGCATACACATTCTCAGAACCATACATGCCTCTGTTTTGGTCCTGGGGGGCTTCTCCAAGAATGTGGAGCAAATCCTGCAACCAAACTGGGAAGGGCCATGAGAAGAACAAACTTTGGATAAGCCACAGGAAGAGGATGCCATTCCAGATCACAGCCACGACATAGAAGTGACAGAACCACCTACAGAAGGAAGCAAAAATTAACTTATGGTTCATGGCAAGGGCTCCCAAGTTCCCCACATCCCAAAGACCAAATGGCTTCCTTTCCTGAAAACCTGTCATGACCAAGGAACACCAACATGACCTCAAGCGCCACCCAGTGGCACTGAAAGATTAATGCTAGAAGAGTCATGCTTTGTCATCCAAAACGGCAACTGTCAAATTGGAGAGCTGCTTTGGTTTGGTTTCATTTGTAGTGATTTTGCCCCTTCAACGGGGGGAGCCAATAAGAGGAAGGCCACCCAAGCACTGAATTCACCTCTTAATTTCAAACAGACCAGGTTACCTCACAGTAAACCGAAAGAAAATAGCTACTTCTAGAAGGTTAGCTAAGAAGGCCTGGTCTCCACACCCAGCAAAATGAAGAGGGAAAATGGACTGTACCAACTCAGGCTCCAAACAGAAGATACACTTTTAATAAGAACATAAGAAGAGTCCTGCTGGATCAGACTAGTGGTCCATCTAGTCCAGCAGCCTGTATCACACAGTGGCCAACCAGTTACTCTGGAGGGCCAATGACAAGGCACAGAGGCTGAGGCCTTCCCCTGACGTTACCTCCTGGCACTGGAATTCAATGTGCCAGATCACTAAAAGAAAGTCCCTACAAGCAACAAAAAGTTAAAGACATCAGTAAGAGGTCTATCTTACTCCATATACAGCTGTGGTTATTTTGTACATACAGGGAGTCTTATGCATGGTGGCATTAAAAAAATACAAGCCTCCACCCCACCCCCCCGCAACCTGAAGCAGTGCAGTCCATTCTAGCACCACAAAACTGGAGCATCTCATTCTGCCAATTGTGGACATCAAGTATCAAACACAGCAACATGTGTCTTCGTTCTGTGTGGAACTGGGCCTTGAATGAAGTGGGGAGTGTTCATTTTGTGTCTCATTAGCAGAAAGAGTAGCATTCCTTTTCTCCTAAACATCCGCGAGGAGCGGATTTTGGCACGAGGAATTCATGTGCGCGGCTGAGGGAGGCCAGGGAACGTTTCCCGTGAACCGGTGACTGGCGGCGCCTCCGGCCGCCGTAGACATTTAAAGGGCCCCTTCCCAGCCCTGCAGGAGCAGAAACAACCCCTCGCGGCTCTCCCGCTCGGGGGAGAGCCGCGAGGGGCGGGATTTGGGCCACGGAACCACTCGCCCCATTCAAAACGGGTGACAAAATAGGTTTCTGTTCCTATCCTTGAGCACAGGTGTTCAAGAGCTACCAAGCGAACGGGAAAGCACTCTGCACGTGCCCAGAGGAGCTCCGGTGATCTGATTCCTAATGAAGCCTAGGAAGGGGGAATCCAGCGACTAGCTGCTTAGTCCCCGCAAAGACACCTGGCCCAGCCTCCTCGGCTGGATCTCGGACCCCGCGTCCTTCACCTCTTAGGCACGTCGAAGTACTGCAACCAGGCTGGGCGCTGCCCGCAGCCGCCCTTGGTCTTCCCGTAGCGGACCAGATCGTGGAAGAGCCCCGCCAGGCTGAGCGAGGAAGAGGCGGGCGGAGGCGGCAGCCACTGCAGGACCAGCAGCGCAGCCAAGAAACCGGCAGCCAGCGCCAGCCAGAGCCCAGCCAGCATCACCTTGCCAGGCGCGCACCGGAGGTTAAGGACATTCGCCGCTCGTCTCCTCCGGGAGAAAAGAAAAGGGGCAGCGCCCCTCCTCCCAGCCAATAGGGGCTCGGGAGAGGCGTTCGGAGAACGTCCTTTCTCTGAATATTTCCACAACCGACCAATCGTCTTACACTGACGGTCCCCAAGCTTTAAATCGGCCCATTGGCTTCCTCTGGACCACTTTCGCATTCGGTCTGCTTCTGATTTGCGATTCCGTTTGTCAATCAGGCAAGGGACTTGTCCTCTTTAAAAAAATGCTCTCCGCCCTTCTATCCGAACTGTTTGCCTGTGATTGGGTTATCAGCGAGCGCGGCGTTCTCCTGCTCCAATCAGAGTTCTCCAGGGGCAGCGTGGATTGATTTGTTGGATGTTTAGGCTGTGGAATCGAGGCGGGCTCAGGCAGAGGGGAAAGAAGCAGAACTGCTAAGGTGCACAATCAGGGCCGGCCCGAGGGGTTTGGGCACCCTAGGCGAGGCCGCCTCGTGGCGCCCCCCTCAGGTGCCTACCTCCCGGTGGGGCCTGGAGATCTCCCAGCTGGCTGCAAGGCTGCAAGGCTCCCTCTAAGCTGTTGAGCCCCCTGAGCAAACATTCTACTTTGCGAGCTACCGGCATGCAAGTTGTGAGCCAGCGATTGGGCTGCTGCATGAAATAGTTCGCTCTGAAGCAGACGAAGCACGTCCTTGGGGCACGGGGGGGAGGTCTGTTTCCGTTTCTGTTGCTCTCGCTCGCCGTTTCGTGCGAGGGGGCTGGGGGAGCGCAGCTCTTTTTCGTGGGGGGGTTATGAGGCTGGTGAGATGCGCTCCTTGGGAGCGGCGGGTCTCCTCTGAGGTGGGCTGGAAGGGAAGGCGAGGGGAAGGCTGCGGGCATTGGGTCCCCCTTCCCTGGCCGACAGCGCTGCTCGGAGAGGCGGTCAACTGGAGCCGCGCAGCCTCCCCTTGGGCGAGGAATCAGGTTGCCATTTGGTCCCGGTCTCCTCGCGTGCAAGGAAGGGGATGCGGGGATCACCAGCCACCGCCGGGCTTGGTTGGGACCTGCGGGTCTCCTCGGAGGTGGGCTGGAAGGGAAGGCGGGGGAAGACTGCGGACATCGGGTCCCCCTTCCCTGGCCGACAACGCTGCTCGGAGAGGCGGTCATCTGGAGCCACGCGGCCTCCCCTTGGGCGAGGGATCGGGTTGCCATTCGGTCCAGGTCTCCTCGTGTGCAAGGAAGGCGATGCGGGGATCTCCAGCCGCCGCCGGGCTTGGCGGGAAGGGGGCCGCGAGTTGTCATTGTTTATGGGGGTGTCATTCCACTCCTGGCACACCCTAGGATTGTCATTCCAATCCGTGGCCCTGTCATTCCAGTGCCTGAACACTCCTGGCACACCCTGGGGCTGTCATTCCACTCTGTGGCCCTGTCATTCCAGCTCCTGAACACTCCTGGCACACCCTAGGGCTGTCATTCCAATCCGTGGCCCTGTCATTCCAGTGCCTGAACACTCCTGGCACACCCTGGGGCTGTCATTCCACTCCGTGGCCCTGTCATTCCAGCTCCTGAACACTCCTGGCACACCCTAGGGCTGTCATTCCAATCCGTGGCCCTGTCATTCCAGTGCCTGAACACTCCTGGCACACCCTGGGGCTGTCATTCCACTCCGTGGCC
>NW_015162504.1:121127-128179 GCF_001447785.1 Gekko japonicus
ATCTGACACGATTGGGCCGTCAAAGTTAGGGCAATGAATAATGTGCTGCTGAGTAGCAACCACCTCACGGCAAAGCCATCTTCAGGGTATTCAAGGCAAGAGATGTGCAGAGGTAGTTTGCCATTGCCTTCCTCTGCAGAGCAACCCGGGTCTTCCTTGGTGGTCTCCTGCCAAGTACTAACCATGGCTGATGTGGCTAAACTGAGCTATTCAGGCTGCATATACTTGGGGTCAGGTCACACGGACATTTAGTGCAGGCTTCGCTGCTGATCCCTCGCGCATTAAAGTTCCATGTTCATATAGGCAAATCCGCCTCCCGCACCGAAGCGGGCTTAGTCCTGCGGTTTCCGCTCTTTTTATCTGCGTTTTCTGACACCCGTTGGAACAGGTGTTTTCCCGATATCTCGCGCTTTGTATCCGCGGTTTTGGTATCTGGACAGCAATCCGCCATGACCGCAATACCTTCCCCCCTCCCTTTTTTTTGTGTTTCCGGTTTTAGTTATGCACATGTGCAAACAGGTGCTAGCTTTGTTTAACCCCGTTTTCATGCGCATGGGAAGACAAGCGCATGCGCAGATTGTTTTTTTAAAAAACAAAAAAAACAAAACCTGGGACGGCGCGCTGTGTGAACAGTACTTTGCGCGAATGAAGCGGAAGACAGAGGGACCGTCTGACCACCTCCAAGTGATATAAAATGTCGCGGATAGAAGAACTGTGGGAAAACTAGCGCGGTAAGAGGTCAGTGTGACCGCGCGGCCCTACATACATCTCACAATTCCACAATCTCACAAAATACGGGCAATAATACATCATTACCACTAGATGGTACCAAATCCCTGCTGTTCGCACAGTGCCAAGTAAGGAGCGTTGCAGGATGTTCCTCTGAGAGATGTCTCATACGAACTGTCTTTTTGCTGGTGGGCAGCCGTATTGATCTGAAGCAGCAGAAAAAAGTTTGAGTTCAGTGGCACCTTTAAAACCAACAAAGTTTTATTCAAGGTACAAGCTTTTATATGCATGCACACTTCCTCAGATGCAGTGAAATGTATCTGAGGAAGTCTGCGTGCTTACGAAAGCTCATGCCTTGAATAAAACTTTGTTGGTCTTAAAGGTGCCACTGGACTCAGACTTTGTTCTGTTGTCTTTTTGCAATTAGCAAAGTACTTTGGTATTAAATGGTGTAAGATGTACTGTTAGCAAAATGTTTAGAATCATTGCTACAAACTTTCTAGCAAAACAATCCTTGAAATATTAGAAACACGCCCCCATGACCAACTTTCAGCATGGCCAGTGGAATTTCTGATTGTTCTCTCTTTAAACAGAAGGCTCGCCTTGTCTCTCATGCTTAGGATTGCCAACCTCCAGGTGGGACCTGGAGATCTGCTGGAATTACAGCTCATCTCCAGACGACAGAGATCAGTTCCCCTGGAGAAAATGGCTGCTTTGGAGGGTGGACTCTGGCATTATATCCAGCTTAGGCCCCTCCCAAGCCCTGCCCTCCCTAGACTCTACCCCAAAATCTTCAGGAATTGGGCAACCTGGAGCTGGCAACCCTATCTTGCTCTACGAGAAACTGGTTTGGAAACTCTCTTCAGAGTCTAAAGTACTTTCCAAGGCAGTCTTGGGTGAAAATTAAAGAAGCACAGGAGCAAAGCCTTCTCAGGCCTATGAAGGCCTGTAAGGTTCAAGTTAGGCAGCTCAGGACACCGGAAAAGCTTTCAAAATGTTATAATACCTCCAATAAAAATTGTTGGAAATGCAAGAAGAATGTAGGAACCTTTATGCATATGTGGTGGAGGTGCGAGAGGGTACAGAGATACTGGGGAAAAATATTTAGGATGTTAAATGATATAATAGGAGAGCCAATACCTTTTGTACCTGAGATAGCCCTTCTAAACATGCTCCCAGAAACATATGTTAAAACAAATAAATATGTAATTATATATCTACTTACGACAGCTAGATTGCTGTTAGCCAGTAAATGGAAACTAGAAGATTTACCCTCTAGAAAGGAAGTAATTAATAAAATGTTATCGGTGGTTGAAATGGATAAACTAAGTTTGATGCTAAAAGGTAATAGTAAAGAATCTTTTGAAAAAAGATGGAAAAGATTCTATGTATGGCTAGATAAAGAAAATCTGAATGACTCACAAGAATGAAAAATGTAACTCGAAGAGATAACTGTATGTTGGAAAATATCAAATAAACTTTGGGAAAAAAAAGTTAGGCAGTTCATTCCCTCATTTCCACAGTGTTCCACATCTGGGTAGAATCCTGTGGAAAATTTTCACTAATGGAAGGGGAACTATTTCCATGGATTCCCACTGTCTCCTGTAAACTTCCAGCTCTGTCCTTGTTGTTCCAGGGAAGGACAACTGTCCCCGGGGAGCACATTTTCAGGGCTATTTTGAGCTATAGGAGGAGGGGCAAGGCAAGGAAATATCATTCAGCGGATAGAGATACCTTCCATTGAGAGATTTACCTGGTTACCATCCTAAGAACATACCCTTTTTGTTCTGGAAATGAAGAGAGAATCCTTTTGACTGCTGCTTTGACCTCAAAATCCTATACTCGGCATAGGGTTGCCAACTTTGTCTTGGAAATTCCTGGAGATTTGAGGCAGTGCCTGGGGAAGGTGGAGTTTAGGGAGAAGTGGGAGCTGAGTACGAATGGGATGTCACAGCCGCCATTTTCTCCAGCGACACTGATTTCTGTAACCAGGGGTCATTTGGTAGAAAAAGAGGTGCAGGAGCTCATTAGCATAACTTATTAGCATGACATATTTGCATATGCCACACCCCCTGACATCACCGGAAGTGTGTCAGAAGGCAACACCCACCACTCAGGCTCCACTGGACTGTTGTAGATTTAGGGTTGCCAAGTCGTGGCGGGGGATCCTAGGTCTTCACAGAATCCTTGCCACGGGGACAGCGAGACCCGTTGCACCTGCCGTCGCCAGGATCTGACGCTATGCGTCGCTCTGGCAACGAGGCTCCAAACAGCAGGGGGCGGGGCTTGTTGTATGTGCCCACCCCCTGGGCTCCTTACTGTTGTAAAATAGTCAAAAGTATTTAAATTACTCAGAGTATCAATGGATCTTGCTCTATTGGAAAGAAGAGATTTCTTTGCATTTAAAAACCTTTATTTCTACGGGTAAAAGGTATACAGGAAACCTACAAATAAACAAAACATCTAAGAGCTACATTTCTGCTGCTTATTTCTCAAAACGTAGTCACACACTAAGACACAGATAATGGAGAATCTGTCCTTCTTCTCGACTCCTAGAAAGGAAGTCACCTGGAACAAACAACCAATCACTTTTCACAACAGAAGTTACTTTTCCCGGGCTAATCCCCCATTGGCTCTATTGCCAGGTTTCTTTTCCAGGTCAGTCTAAACAATAACCATACTAGGTAAACAAGTTAACCCTATAATGACTGGATTGTCAGACCTTGGAAACACATACGTTTCCAACACTTACTGCCACAGCTCCCCGCCTGTGCGCTCCCGCAGGAAATGACCCCTGTCTGTAACCTAGGAATTAGTTCCAGGTGGGTAGCCATGTTGGTCTGAAGCAGCAGAACAAAATATGAGTCCAATGGCACTTTAAGACCAACAAAGTTTTATTCAGGGTGTAAGCTTTCACGTACAAGCAATTAGTTGTAATTGGGGGAGGTATCCAGGCCCCAGGAGCTGCGGTGGTTCAAGTGGTTAAGACGCTGAACTGCAGGCTGTAGAAGGTCAGTCGTTCAGCAGTTTGAGACCCAGGTGCTGCATGACGGAGTGAGCTCCCATCTCTAGTTCCAGCTCCTGCCAACCTAGCAGTTCGAAAGCAAGAAATTGCAAGTAGATAAATAGGTACCACTTCGGTGGGAAGGTAACAGCATTCCGTGTGCTTTGGTGTTTAGTCATGCCGGCCACATGACCACGGAAACGTCTTCGGACAGTGCTGGCTCTTCCGCTTTGAAAGGGAGATGAGCACCGCAACCCTAGAGTCGGACTCGACTGGCTTTCGAGCAAGGGAACCTTTACCTTTACTATCCAGGCCCCACCTTGAGGCTGGGAACCTGGCAATGCTGAGAGAGCATTCCGTGACACCCAGGGTGAGGCAGATTGTAGAGGCCTGGGCAGTGTTATGCTTACAGCCTAACTGAGGTGGAAACAAAAAGTCAGAGATGGAGTAGAGTCCATATCAATACATTGTCTAACACAACCCAGACTACAGTTCAAAACACAGGAAGAAACCAAGCAGAGACCCAAAGAAAGAGATGTCAGCCGGGCCTCAGACAGCTCATCATACAGATATAGATTAGAGACACACATATCCACATGAAAGAGCAAGAAACAGACACACCGTGTAGACTTCCCTATGCATATATAACCCACACGTGACCACACATGGACAATAACACAGAAAACAAATTCAGGTGGGGTAGCCGTGTTGGTCTGAAGCAGCAGAAGCAAAGTTTGAGTCCAGTGGCACCTTTAAGACCAACAAAGTTTTATTCAAGGTATGAGCTTTATTCAAGGTGTAGGCAGATCAGAAGAAGTGTGCTTGCACATGAAAAGTTATACCTTGAACAAAACTTTGTTGGTCTTAAAGGTACCACCGGACTCAAACTTTGTTCCGCAGAAAACAAATGTTCTGGCTCTTGGCATGTGCCAGCCACGTCGTACAGAACAGGAAGGTGCATTTTCAGGAATGCAGCAATAAGCAACCTCTGCCTACTCAGACTTTTCTAAAACTGTTTTACACTAGGAAAATGCTTACTAGTAGCCGTGTTGTGGTTGGCATGGGTGAAAAATAAAACGGTGAGGGGAGCATTGAGATTTGGCCATTGGAAGAAATTGTCTTCTGGGTTATCTGTGATTTGCAAGTGATGCTTTGGAACATTTGGTGCAAATCCAGGGCTCCTGTGGATGAAGCCTTTTCCTTGTTACAACTTGGCTCTGAATTTCCATCCAAAGCAAATAGGCTCTAGCCTGTGTTTGACCAGTTCATAGGGTCTGGTTTAATTCAGGGTTTGATACATGGGCCTTGATACAGAGGAAGCATATCCTTCATCTGTGTCTTTTTCATCAGCTTTTCATGTGGAACAAAGCTCCTCTCTTAGGTTATGAGACTTGGTAGCCTGGAAACAGAAGCCTTCCTCACTTTCCTCTCTTTGTTTCAGTACAGCCCTCCTTCACTTTTACTTTTCGGATCCATTTTGCAAATACCCTTGTATAAAAAAAGGGGGGGGGGAAATGCTTTAGTAAAGAAACTAGCTGAAGCATGAATGATTGGAATTTAATGTAGAAAGAATGCACTGAAGCATCTGTGCTGTCCTCAGATTGAAAACAGCCCCAGTAGTCCACATAGTACAGAGAGTGATGCCAAATAAAGTATTTTTGCTTTGATCTTTCTCCAAGGAGTTCAGAGTAGCAAACGTGATTCTCTCTCATCTTCCAGTCCATCCCTGTGGTTCTATCTCGTCCTCCATTTTATTCCTTCAACAACCCTGTTAGGGAGGTTAGGCTGAGAGTGACAGAGAGAAGAGAGACACAGAGAGTAGTCTGGCCCAGGCAAGCTTCATGGCAATGTAGGGATTCAAACCCTGTTCTCCCAAATTCTAGTTCAGCATTGTAATCACCTTTATCTGACAGGGACTGGTAGGGAGGTTAGGCTGAGAGTGACAGAGAGAAGAGAGACACAGAGAGTAGTCTGGCCCAGGCAAGCTTCATGGCAATGTAGGGATTCAAACCCTGTTCTCCCAAATTCTAGTTCAGCATTGTAATCACCTTTATCTGACAGGGACTGGTAAGCAGCAAAGGGGGGAAAAGACATTGCCTTGACCTAGATAGTCCAGGCAAGACCGATCTTGTCAGATCTTGGAAGCTAAGCAGGGCTGACCCTGGCAAGTACTTGGAAGGGCAACCTCCAAGGAACACCACAGGCAGGACACAGAGGCAGGCAATAGCAAGCCACCACTCTGAGACATCCAAGCCCCACTAGGGATTGCCAGAAGTCAACCTAAACGAATTACTGAAAAGCATTAATGTTATGGGATAGTATATTTGTTATAACTCTACCGGACTACATTTTTGCAATCTTATTCTAAGCTGTCCCTAAAGAACTAGTGGAACAGCTCTCAATAACCACTGAACACAAAGTCTCTCTGTCTTACCTACCCACATTGACTCAGCTATGCTTTAGGAGGAACAAGATGAATGTCATTTTTCTTAAGATAAGGGAGGAAAGGTCATTATGTCAGCATGCCTCATTTAATTCTTATCTATGTTAAAGGCAGAGAGGCACCAAATGCCACTTTATTCTCAAGATGTTGCAATGACTTCTTAAATGCATATTTATTTATTTACAACATTTCTATGCTGCCTCTTCAGAGTCCTAGTGGAGCTGGCTTACAATGAAAAACCACAGTATAAAAAGACATTTTAAAAGTCATTAAAAACAAGCTATTCGACATAAGCAGCATAAAAACTATCCATAAAGCAGAAGCAGACCATTAAAAGCCGATAAGATAAAAACCCTTAATTAAAAGTTTGAGTAAAAAGCTTATTTCAGCCTGGCACGTAAAATAAAGTAAAATATGTGCTGGGTGAGCCTCAAAGGGGAGGGCGTTCCAAAGGTGAGGTGTCACCACAGAAAATGCCCTGTCTCTAATCTCTGCCTGCCTCCCCTCTGAAGGCAGGGGCACAGAGAGCAGGGTTTGAGAGGGCTGGACAACATGGGGGGAGACAGCCCTTCAAGTATCATGGCCCCAAGCCATTTAGGACTTTCAAAGTAAGAACCAGCACTTTGAAACATTACAATAATCTAACTTGGATGTGATCAGAACATGGATCACTGTGGCTAGATCGCACTTTTCAAGGAATGGCTGTGGCTGGCAAACCAACTGGACCTGACAAAAGATGCTACACACCACAGAGGAAACTCGAACCTCCAACTGTAGGCCAGAATCTAGTAGCAGCCCCAAGCTCCAAAGCTGCTTCTTCAGGGGGGGTACAACCCCCCTCCATAACAGGCGGACTCCAGAGTCCCTGAGCAGTTT
>NW_015162504.1:129776-153107 GCF_001447785.1 Gekko japonicus
GGCAGCGGTGGCCAGGACCGTTGGGGGCGGGGGGTGTGGCCTTATGACACACTTCCGGTGATGTCAGGGGGTGTGGCCTTATGACACACTTCCGGTGATGTCAGGGGGTGTGGCATATGCTAATGAGTTCCCCTAGCTCTTTTTCTATGAAACGACCCCTGGTGCCAGGTTGACTTACCCAGCTGGCAGGGAGTGGGAGGCAGATTTCCAGGAGTTGGGTGGGTGGGGTGACATCGCCGCACGCGACATCGCTGATGCAATGATGTCACATGGAAGTGACATCATCACACGGCCAAGGCTCTTTTTGTAGCAGGTACTCATTTGCATATTAAGTGACACACCCCTAATGTAGCCAATCCTCCAAGAGCTTACAGTAGCTCCTGTAAGAAGAGCTCTGTAAGCTCTTGGAGGATTGGCTACATTAGGGGTGTGTGGCCTAATATGCAAAGGAGTTCCTGCTACAAAAAGAGCCCTGATTACCAGAAACGTTGTGCTAGTGCATCACTGCGTGACGTCCCCGGCACAATGGTGTCACTTCTGTGTGATGTCATCGTATCAGCGATGTTGCTGCACAAGAAGGCTGTTAGGGAGTGGGGCTGGCTGGCAGTGGGCTAAAGACCCAAAATTCCGGGTAACCCCTGCCTGGACCGGGGGTCTGGCAACCCTAGCAGGAGGCACTGGATTAGCCTACGCCCATTCTCATAGTTGCTGTTGACTGGCTGCAGGTCAAGTTGACCTACAGAGACCTCTCGGCTCACCTTGCACTTAAAGCTGCCAGTCTCCAAGTATGGCCTGGAGATCTGGAATTACAACTAATCTCCAAACTACGGAGGTCAGTTCCACTGGAGGAAATGGCTGCTTTGGAGGGTGAAACCTATGGCATTATAACCCCACCACCACCAAGATCCCTTTGCTCCCCAAACCCTCCCCCCCCAGACTCCACTGCCAGACCTTCAGGGATTTCCCAACCCAGAGTTGGCAACCCTAGACCCAGTCCACCCCATAGCGAGGGTTACTAACTCTGGCTTTGGAAATTCCTGGAGATTTGGGTGTGGCACCTGGGGAGAGACTTCACGTTTCTAGTAGATTTTACCGTATACCATAGAGTTCAGTTTGCCAACTCCATCGTGGGAAATTCCTGGATATTTGGGGGTGGAGTTTGTGGATAGTGGAGTTTCGTGAGGGGAGGGAGCTGAAAAGGGATTTGATTCCCTCCAAAGCTGCCATTTCTCCAGGAGAACTAATCTCTGTAGTCTGGAGGCCATTTGTAATTCCAGGAGATCTCCAGACCCCACCTGGAGGTTGGCAGCCCAACCTGCAGCAGATGACAACACTATAAGGAGAGGTCAGATTTTTTACTCTGTCTAGGCCATTTCCCTTTCTTATTACAGACCCTGCCCCATATTGCTTTTGTCTGAGCAGTTCCCACAATGCTCAGCATAGCTCTTTTGGTGGTCAAAGGGGACCCCTTCATCCCTTTGTAAGCCGGTTAAATACCAGCTGGATTCAACCCAAGGAGATGCCACTTTAGACAGTTTCCAATCAATTCATGGTAAAGCTAGATGTGGAGGGAAATTGTTGGGGGACATCTGGCCAGCTGCACACCATCTCAGCTGTGTTTCTGTCTCCCTTGCGGGTATAAAAACCAGGGGTTGCCAGGGGCATGCCACTTTTGATTTAAGCCAAAGCGCAAGAACTAATGCGTCCTTGGCCTGGCTCAAAGTGATTCAGGTACAAGGTTTAGAAATTGCCCAGGATGTGGATTTGTGAGTGAGGAGGTGGGGGATTAACTTCTTTGCTTATTAATTGTATTCATCTTGTTGATTCTTTATTGAAATTAAGTATTTTTGTAAGGTATTTGTGGGTTTCTATGAGGGAGAACTAAATTAGGTAATAAACTACCTAAATAAAATGAATAATTACCTAAATAAAACAAGACAGCCAGTGTAGTGCACTGATTAAATATGGTGGATTCTAATCTGGAGGACCGGGTGTGATTCCCCACTCCTGCTCCCTATGAAGTCTTCTGGGTGACCTTGGGCCAGTCACAGTTCTCTCAGAACTCTCTCAGCCCCACCTACCTCACAAAGTGCCTATTGTGGGGAGAGGAAGGGAAGGTGATGGTAAGCTGCTTTGATACTCTAACCTAGAGAAAAGCGGGGTATAAAAACCTTAACTTCTTCTTCTAAATAAAACAATAAAAATGATGTGAGGAGCTACCGTCAAAGGCATCTGGTTCAATACCTCTGTTGGCTTTTCCACAGTCTGTTTCTCTCTGTCATTTCAAGAGGGAAATCCCTCACCCAATGAGCTTATAACAAGAGCTGACACAGCATCTGAGTACTCTGCTACAGCATTGCTTCAAGAGGTTTGTCCACAGCATGTTGAGGAAATGATACCATAGTCAGTTTGTTACTCAGTATGAACAATTAGGGTTGACAGCTATATAAAGCAGAGTGAGCCTCAGGACTTTCCACCAGCCTCTATTTATCCTCTGCTGCCACCGCGGTCCAGCATGTGGGGGGGGGGTACAGCTTGTATGGTCAACAACAAAGAATAACAAATAAACTGTAAATAATGCAAAAAGAGTTCATAATCTTACAAAATTACAGAAATTCATAGCATCAAATCTTTTTGTGAAATTCTAATTCCAGATGGACAAAATTCTTAAACTTCCATTTCGTAAGAAGAACTTCTTCCAAATATCAAAATCTCAACAACAGTTGTCTTGATATTGAACTTGTTCGCCCATTATTTGGAAAGACTTAATCTTGCAAGAGTATGTTCTACCTTTTAGGAAATTGATGGATGATAATGGATTTAACCATGGAATGAGAAGAGACAACTGTTTTATACTATACTAGGAAAAAGGCTCGTTGTGGAAATAAATACAACGACCTCTAGAAAGAGGCTCTGGGCGGGTTCCCCGGCCTTGGACACTCAGTGTCAATTTGCTGTGGCGACCTCAGAAGGGTATAATGACACTGAGTCCACCATTTTCTCCAGAGGAACTGATCTCTGCTACCTAAAGAACAGTTGTAATTTTGAGTGATCTTCAGCCCTCACCTGGAGATTGGCAACGATGGTTCCCCAGAAGGGAATGGTTGGTTTGGAGGGTGGAGTCTATGGCTTTGTACCTGTCCGGGTCCCACGCCTCCTGAAACCTCACCCTCTCCAGGCTCCATCCCTCACATCTCCAGGAATTTCCCACCTGGAGTTGGCAACCCTATCTCCTGCTCAGCCAATGATCAACCTACCTTTATTTCCCCCTCACTCTTCAGCTTTCCACCCCCCACACACCTGCAGCCTCTCCCGTGCTCTGAAGCCCTGACTGCTACGTCACATTGGCTATCATACGGGGGCCACCTCAGCAGCGTATAAGGATACAGAGCCTACCATTTTCTCCAGGGGAACTGATCTCTGCCATCTGGAAAGCAGTTGTAATTCTGAGTAATCTCCAGCCCTCACCTGGAGATTGGACACATTTTATTTTAGAATAGCAAACTGTTTAGAATGTTAGAGGCAAAAGCCAATCAAGTCGCATATGCAAACTACCTCTGTGTTTCGAGGCAAAGGCCAATGAGACTGCATATGCAAATAACCTCTGTGTTATGACTGGCTATGGGGGAGAGAAGAACAGCAAAATGTTTAGAATGTTGGAAGCAGGACTCAGGCAAAGCAGCCAGTGGATAGGGAGACCCTCTGAATGACAGATCAGAGAGCGAACTGATTTTGGAGCGTGTGGAAGGTTCTAGAGAAGTGCCACCACCATTCGGCTTTTATTTATAAGGGAGATGCTTTGATTCTATGAATTTATGTAATTTTGTAAGATTATAAGTGCTTTTTGCATTATTTACAGCCACTGAGTTCCAGCATGCGTGCTGAGACAGCTTTTGAGCCCACTCCATGGTCATGGTTTCTTTCTGTGACAGGACAGCTCCATCCAGCAAATGCTTTCCTGAACTAGCTGTTGGGTGATATTTATTGGATTGGTCAGAATAACTGTAAGCACGAACGTCTGATTCAGGGTTGGCATAAGGAGCAGTTTGTGCCGATGCAGGAAGGTTCAAAAGAGGCTGGGCCCTGTGCTTTTATGAAGAGATTTGTGCTTTTGGCATACATGGTTAAGAAATTAATTGCTCATTCTCAAGTGATTATCTAAATCTACTTTTCCTAGGCACTATGTGTTGTATCTAAAGTAACACAGCAAATTATTATATCTCGAGCAGTACAGAATATGGATTGTTTTTCTGGGGTTTTGAAACCCTTGTAATGATCAGCAATGTAGTGCCCTGGACAGGAGGTACTTAACTTCTTTCGCTGCAATCTGAAAAGGGACCAACCAGGTGACAATTTTCTGGCAGGCTAATAGAAAGTTCTTGTTCACTCTTCTTCTGCTGTAGTCCTGAAGTCTTGTATCTGCAGACCTGCCTGCCTGCCAGCGCATACAAGCAAAACATTGTGTCCCCCCTCCCTTTCTTGCCTGTCTTTTGTGGAGGGGTGGCAGCAAGCAGAAATGCTGAGCACAAAAATGCCAATTGAGATGATCTTGTCTAGTGGGAACTCTTCAGGTTGGTTGAGGTCCCTGTTAAACACATATCTGCTGAGTTGTTTTTCCCCCTTGTTGCCACCGTCACTCCTGTCACCTGGAAAAATTAAACCAGAGGATGAGGTTATAAAAATTATTGTCAAGTCAGAAAGCTTGTGATGGTTCCCAAATCTCATTAATACTTCTAGTTGGATGAGCAACCTTGCAATATTTCCCAATAGGAAGTGTTTGGGGTTGGGGGTTTATTAGTACATTTTTTGTCCGTTCATCTCTACTGCACAGCTCCTGTACCAATCCAGACTTTACAAACAGACAATTTTGCTAGCAACCGTGCATGGAAAATACCAATTGCTGTGCAGAAATGCTATAATGGATTGATTAAGAAGAACTATATCACTTTCTAAAAACCTCCCAGAAAATTTTCATTTTTACAGCTCTAATGCTGTCATATTATCATGTACACCTAATAAAGATGTCTCAACTCTGCTATTGTGTACGGTTGAGATTCAGGACATAAGAAGACGCACAGCAAAAAGTATCACAGATAAACATAGCAGACTTAACAGAAATGGTCTTTATGCAGGAGAGAGGGAATGTTTTTACTACTTTGCACTCCAGAAGATATGAAATCAAGCTATTCTTACCAACATATTTGGAAGAACTTGAGTAGAAGCAGAAGAATGATGCCTCTCCAAGAAACGATTTTATCAGTGTGGCTTGGGAGAGAGATGTGGCTATTGTGAAGAAAGAGGTGTGTTTCATTTTATGACTCCCACTTCCCATTAACATGCTGATGTTGACAGGAAAAAAGAGCAAGAAACCTTTGAGATTTGGGCAAAATGTCATAACAAAAGCGAAGGCTTAACAAGTTTCTAAAGGATTGATTTTCAGGCAGGAAGTGGTTATTTTTGGAAACATTAAGCTAATGACATGATCGCTGTTTCTCTTGAATGATAAGGTTGATAGATCCATGCCATTTGCTCTGGTTCCTTTCTTCTTTTACACTTCTTTCTCATCCCTGCTGTTTTTACCCCCAAATCCCCATTTTTAAATTTTTGGCTCTCCCTTGTACAGATTGAGCCCATGGTTCCATGCTCCTCTACTTCACACCAATGTTTCCCTATACATTTTTAATATTATTTGTGCATTACTCAATGCGTATTAGACACATATGATATATCTAACACTGCAGTCCAATGCAGCGTTACTCCAACCCAAGTCAGTTGATTTCAATGGACTTAGACTATAGTACCTCTGCATAGGATTGTACTGTAAATGATGCATAATGCACATATAAACACCATATACACGGTTTATAAACTGTACAACATGCATGCACAGTACAAAGAAATCTACAAAATTAGCAGCAAACTAAAATCATTGGCCAAAAACAAACATTAAAAGATGCTAAATAAGGAACATTTTCTTATCCTCAATTCAATTTCAATTCAAAACCTTTATTGGCATGGATCAGAATCATAAACAGTCACCCTTCAGTTCATGGATTTAACACACAGCTTCCTCATTATAAGGCAGTTACAGAAATTAGCCACCGCTTCAATAACCACTGTATTTTGTGAAGCCAATAAACGGTACAACATTCTGTCATCTGATTGCTTGACATCTTTCTTAAGTATGGCTTCTAGATAGACTGCCCGAATGTCATCATACAAACTACAGTGGAGGAATACGTGTTCGATTGTTTCAATCTCCTCTGAGTCACAATCACAAAACCTAACAGAGTAGTGGATTTTCTTAAATCTTCCTGCTAAAACCGCAGAGGGGAGCACGTTAAAGCAGGCCAGCATAAATGCTCTACGCAGCTGTGGAGAAGTCAAATCCGATAAGTATTGTGCAGGGGTGTTGATCGGAAAACGTGCCCATCTTAAAGGGGAGCATCTACCAGAAGCCAAGGCTCTAAGCTCTTGCAATTTTCTTATCCTAATTTGTATAGTGAGTGCTGGTGAATCTAGGCCGGCTCTAGTCTAACTTTTGGGACCCCTTTGAAAATCATTAGGTTTGAGTTGTACTCGTGCACCTAAATTTGGAAAGGTTATGTGAATGATGTACACTGAAGAAAGTTTTCTGTATCTTTCTGACTTCATAATGACATTGTGTCAACACAGATAGGTTAGCCTAGAAGAGGTGCTGGGTGAGTAATATTAGTCGATTGCTTTTGGGGAACGCAAAAATATAGAGAGTGTGAAACTTTGGGTTGAATCATACACTGGGACGCTTAGATATAGTTACATTTAAAAGGCCTGGATGGTGCCTATTCAACTCTGGGATATGCTTTGTGAGTGCATATCTCTGTTGCTGGTTTTTGTTGGTTCCTTAAGATTGTCTTTGTTCTGTTATTCATATTTTGATAGTTTCAGTGCTTAAATAATTTTGCCTCATATTTAGTATTGGTATTATCTTTTATGATCCTTTTCTGCTTTACATATTTTGATCATTTAGTATTGGTATTATCTTTTATGATCTTTTTCTGCTCTGGGAGGATACAAAATGGGGGAAAGTATTTTATTAAATTTTATTAAATAAGAACATGTTTGGTTTTGTGTTTTGGGGAGAAGAAATAGGAACATTCTTAGAATCATAGAAACATAGAATTGGAAGGGGCCATAGAGGCCATCTAGTCTAACTGCCTGCTCAATGCAGGATCAGCCTAGAGTATCCCTGAAAAGTGTTCACCCCAAAGGTACCATCTTTACCCCATAGCAGACCTTGAAAAAACTGTACTAGTTGACCAACCAAGGTAGCAATCCTGCACATAGCTAGTCTGTTTAAGAAGAGATTGAAGATTGGATTTATACCCCGCCCTTCACTCGGAGTCTCAGAGCAGCTTAGAATATCTTTCCCTTCCTCTCCCCACAACAGGCATCCTGCGAGGTAGGTGGGGTTGAGAGAGCTCTTTCAAGAACTGCTCTTGAGAGAACAGCTGTGAGAGAACTGTGACTGACCCAAGGTCACCCAGCTCGCTGCATGTGGAGGAGTGGGGAATCAAACCCCTGCTGCTCTTCACCAAACTGGCTCTCATTCAGCCACTGCTTGACTTAAAATGCCTTTGTAGTCAATTGTGTGAAGGATTACAGCCAAAGGCTGGTGGGGGAGTAGAAAGTGCTTATGTATATGTTTCTGACGACAGAAGTATTAAAGAAGTATAACACATTACCATAAGCACAGGGCTACCACTGAAATTGGCAGTCCGGTGTTGAGTTCATGTGGACCTGTGTCCTGATGCCATCATGTGGTCTGTTTCCTGCATATTATTGGCCTCTGCTGGTCAGGGCAGGGAAACAAATGTTGTAACGATCCACATTTTTATCTCCTTTTGTTATTCTGTATATTTATTGTTAGTCTACATATTTTGAGCCCATCCTTCCTCTAAAGAGCTCAGGGTAGCGTACACAGCTCTCCCCATGTTTACCATAATGTGTACAGGTGCACAAATGCCCGGGAATAGCTATGTGCCCATAAACCAATGCAATAACTACATCATTAAAACCATTACTGGATTACAGATCTTATTGACTGTAGCTGCTCGGCCTACTGGTACCCTGTGATATGTTTGTAACTGTCTGCCAGAAGGTTCTCATTAAACAGGAGAAATCAGCAATAAAAACATGATTTTACCATCTCCCAACACTTCTCAAAGGTCAGAAGGCCAAATAAACAACTTCCTGCAGCTGTGACTACATCTGGCACACGACCTGTAGCAAAGACTGTGCTCTGGAAAGATAAACATATCTGCTTGTATCGCCCTATACATTCAGATAATGCCTAAAGATTGAACTTGACCCTATAGCTTCATCAGTGATTAATTCTGGAAAAACCTGTCAGGAGGTACATGAATCAAAGCTCAACTCTGGACACATAAGGGCTAAAGGTGTGTTTCCCATGATCTCCTTGTATCTGATCAGGGATTGTAGCTGATCCACCGGATATAGGGTCCCCACTACTCATGAAGTTGTGAGAACATGGGTCTATACAACTTCCCCAAAGGAGAGATCATTTCTTCCAGGATGAGAAAATACCCTGAGCTCGTATGGAACAGGGGAACAAGGAACCTAGTGGCCTCTTTGGGAGTGGTATATGCTGAAGCCTAGTCTCCCATAGATAGTTCTCATTATCACATTGGATGGTCTCAGTAAGCTGACCAAGTCCCCTTCCACCACTATTAAGTCCAGGTAGCCCTTGAACCCCTTATATTGTACCCAGAAACTGCCGACTCCCTTAATGGGCACACTATTTTGTTGAAAGTCCATGAGAGTCAGCGGGGATGGGCGTAGATGCCCCCCCCTTTAGGGCACAGTCTTTTTAAGGTGGCCTCCGAGATGATGGAGGCTGCGGACCCTGAAACAAGCTCCATCGTACAGGGGGACCCTTCTATCTGAACTTGGACCTGTATTCTGGGGACCGAGGGTTGGCCTGGGAGGCGCAGTACCTGATCCGCGATGTGATAGAGATCCTCGGAGTGCCCGGCATCTTCGAAGTGAGCGGACGCTTGTCTCCGCTGGGGTGGCTGCGCCCAATTTGCCTTCGAGCGGCACACACGAGCAATGTGTCCTGTCTGCCCACAGTTTCGGCAGATCGCGTCGCAGCACCGGCACGACTTCCTTTCGTGCTGTTCCCCACAGCTCGCGCAGTCGGTAGCGGCGGTGCGGTGCTTTTCTTGCCCTTGAGTGCGACGCCTGGGGCCATTATTCAAAACAAATAAAAATTTATATACCCAAAAAAAATAGTTCAGCCATAAAATTCTTAAAGCAGCCAATGGAGTTACCCTGAAAATCAAGGGCAAAGAGATTAAAGTACTAAAGGACATACCATTTGAAATAAGGAAGAAAAGGATGCCAGTAGCTCACAAAGTAGAATTTTTGCTCACGAGACTCCACAGCTTAGAGGGAGCATTGGATGTGTTTAATAAGATTCCATCGGAGGTAGGTCTGGAACTCCTCCGCCGTGAATGCTGACCCGTTGTTGGACACTATAGAGTCCGGCAGGCCGTGGGTCGCGAATATCTTCCGTAGGGCCCGGATTGTTGCCACCGCGGATGTGGTCGATACTGTGCTGATTTCCAGCCACTTGGAGTGCAAGTCCACGGTTACGAGGAACAGCTGTCCTTGGAAAGGCCCAGTGAAGTCTATGTTCAGCCTCGACCACGGCCTTTGGGTCGCCTCCCAGGATTGCGAGGGTGCCTTCGGGGGACTGGGGCGGACTACTTGGCAAGGGTTTCGGCCTCCACCTCGATACCTGGCCACCACACGTAGCTGCGGGCCAGGGCCTTCATTCTCACGATGCCCAGGTGAGCCTCATGCAAGTCCCAGAGGACCTGTTTTTGGAGGGCGCGGGGTACCACCACCCTATCACCCCACCGCAAACAGCCCTTGTCTGCTGAGAGTTCGTATCGGCGGCTTTTGAAAGCGGTGAAGTCCTGCCCCTCTGGTTCCCCGGGGCCCCCCCTCGCCAAGAACACGGGCGATAATGGGGTCTTTGGCGGAGTAACGGGCAATGTCGGCGGCCTGCAGTGGGGTGTCCAGAAGGTCCTCCAATTTCAGAATCGCATAGGCCGGCGCCGGATCCTCTTCGATGATGGGGGAGGGCAAGTGGCTCAAGGCGTCAGCATGACCCATGGCCTTCCCGGGCCGGTGCTGCAGCGTAAACTTGTAGCCTATGAGGAAAACAGACCACCGCAAGACCCGGGGCGAGAGGACTTGGATCGTCTGGCGGTCTGTTGTGAAAAGTCCAAGCAGGGGTTTATGGTCCGTGACAATGGTAAAGTGGCACCCGTAGACAAAGTCATGGAATTTCTTCATGCCCGCCACGATCGCCAACCCCTCGTGGTCTATCTGGGCATAGTTCCATTCTGCCGCAGAAAGGGTCCGCGAGTAGTACGCGACGGGCACGTCACGGCCATCCGGGAGATGGTGCGGCAGCACCGCACCCACACCATATGGGGACGCGTCGCAGGCCAGGACCACAGGCAACTTCTCATCGAGGTGGGCCAGCCGAGGGTTGACGACGAGTAGAGCCTTGACCCCTTTGAACGCCGCAGCCTCCTGTGGCCCCCACTGCCATGGGGTTTGTTTGTCGAGGAGGTGATGAAGGGGCTCCGCTACCGCCACCTTGTGGGGAAGAAAAGTGTGGTAGAAGTTCAGGAGCCCTAAGAACGCCTGGAGCTCCTGCTTCGATTTGGGCACTGGCGCCTCAACAATGGCCTTCACCTTGTCGTGGGCAAGGTGGAGGCCAGACGCGTCGACAGTGAACCCCAGGAAGTCCACTGATGGCACCCCCAGCAAACACTTCTCCCTCTTGACCTTTAACCCAGCGTCGTGGAACCGGCAGAGGACGGCGTGGAGGCGGTCCACGAATTCGGGTGGCGAGGCAGTGGTGATCAAAACATCGTTGAAAAATGGGGTGACTCTGGGAATCCCTTTGAGAAGAGAATCCATTAGACACTGGAACAGTCCCAGAGCTACATTCACTCCGAATTGCAGCCGCTTGACCTTAAACGTCCCCCGATGTGTCACTATCGTCTGTGCCTCCGCCGTTGCCTCGTCTACCAGCAGCTGCTGATATGCCTGGGCAAGATCCAATTTCCCAAAAATTTTGGCGCCTGCCAGGGTTGCTAACACGTGGCTGACGACTGGGACCGGATATGACTGGTCCTGTAGGGCCCGGTTAATAGTACATTTATAGTCCACACAGATGTGGACGGACCCGTTGGGCTTGATGACCATTACAATAGGCGTTTCCCATTTTGCGTTCGTCACCGGTTCCAAGATCCCCTGGGCAACCAATTTGTCCAAGTCTGCATCTATCTTCAGTTTGACCGACAAGGGCACATTTCGATAGCGCAGTCTTATGGGGGCTACTTTGGGGTCGAGCTGCAGCAAAACTGGGGGGCCCATATATCTGCCCAGGGCCCCGTCGAAAACAGAGGGAAATTCTTGGCACATGGCCTGGAAATTGTTCAGGGTGCACATCTGGATTCCCCCAGGGTTTTGAACCATGCTCGGCCCAATAAGCTAACCAGATACCCTTCCACCACTATTAAGTCCAGGTAGCCCTTGAACCCCTTATATTGTACCCAGAAACTGCCGACTCCTATAATGGGCACGCTATTTCATTGAAAGTCCATGAGAGTCAGCGGGGATGGGCGTAAACGGGGGCCCCCCTTAGGGCACAGTCTTATTAAGGTGGCCTCCAAGATGATGGAGGCCACGGAGCCCGAATCAAGCTCCATTGTACAGGGGGACCCTTCTATCTGAACTTGGACCTGTATTCTGGGACCGAGGGTTGGCCTGGGAGGCGCAGTACCTGATCAGCGATGTGATAGAGGTCCTCGGAGTGCCCGGCATCTTCGAAATGAGCAGACGCTTGTCTCCGCTGGGGTGGCTGTGCCTGATTTGCCTTAGAGCGGCACACGCGAGCGATGTGGCCGGTCCGCCCACAGTTTCGGTAGATCGCGTCGCAGAACCGGCACGACTTCCTCTCGTGCTGCTCCCCACAGCTCACGCAGTCGGTAGCGGCAACGCAGGGTTTTTCTTGCCCTTGAGTGCGCCACTTGGGGCCTGTGTACCTCCTGTGGACCTCCTGATCCTCAGGGTCTTCCAGCTCGACCTGCAGGGCCGCAGCCGTGGCGAGGTGTGACCGTTCCCAGGCGATGGCGGTGGCTAGGGCAGAGGCGAGGGTGACGGTTTCCGCTCCGATAATCCGCCGCTTGATCTTCGCCTCTCTTAGCCCCATGACAAAGCGGTCCTGGAGGGCCCCGAACTTACAGTCTGCGGCCAGATGGCGGAGCTCCGCGAGGAAATCTGCGGCTGTCTCCTGGGCGAGCTGGCTCCGGTTGTAGAACACCAGCCGACAGGTCATTTCCGGGCTTCGGAGTATAGTGGTCTTGCACCGCCTTGACAATCTGGTCAAAGGTGCAGGCATCGAGGTCCATCAGGGACAGCAAGCGTTCTGCAAGAGACACGATGGCGGTGCCGCAGGATGCGAGAAGGAAGCCTCTCTTTTGTGCATCATCTGTTACCTTGTAGAAGGCGAGCGCTGACGTTACGCCTCGGACCCATGCACCCCAGTCTTGCAGACGAGCTGTGTCGAAAGGTGGCAGCAGGCCCGGTCCTGAAACGTTTGCCATCGTGCGCGTCGAGCTGGCTATGCAGACTCAGCTCCTCCAGCTGTATCACTCATCGGTCAGGGGTGGAGCGGCGCTCGATGAGCCGGCTAGCTTAGCGGCTACATCCCACCTTTGTTGCCACTGTTGTGTAGTGGGTTAGCCGCATGGAAGAATCGCCGAGGCACACATAATACACAGCACACTTTATTAGTACACAACACGAACTACCTACCAACGGCCGACCGGCCGCTTATATACAGTCTGGCGGGCCCCCCGCTGAATCCCATTGGCCCATTCAAACCTCCCACCAATGTTCCATTGGTTCCCCTAGAGGCAGGGTGCAGGAGCCTATTCCTCATTGTTCTCTGGACTCAAGCTCCGCTGTATTGCAGGCGCCCAGTGGCGGTCCGCGGACATAACAAGGGAGTTATCAGTTTAGGAGGCTGATAAATGATTTCTAGAGAGAACTGGAGGGAAAAAATGTATGTATATATAAAACTGAGCAACTGTCAAGAATTTGTGGGCCTGCTTGGTATTTCTATGGCAGCACTAAAAGGCATTAATCTCTGAAGTTCAACTCAACCCTCATATGGATTGCCAACTGACCACAAGAAAAAGTCCCAAAGCTGCTTTTCCACTCTTTGAGCATAGTACCAGAATTTGGGTGGTGGTGGTGGTGAACACACATAAATGAGGGCTTGCTGACCACATTTTTGCGGTAAAACTGGCATTTTTGTGAGTGAAAAAGCCAGTAGCAGGGATTTCACTTGTAGCCTTGTGACCTACATGCATGCACTAATGCACTCCAGTGACAATCTTGCTTCTAGCATGAGATTTCACAGTTGTGAGATTCCAGTGTCCGTATGTTGGTTTCTCTGTAGCTACCCGTGAAGGTTCTGTTGAACTGGGGCAAGCACGATAGCCAAGGAAAAGAAGGTAGCGGCAGCCAAACAATGCGGATTATTCTCTCTCTTCTTCTGTCCTGATCCACCCGATGTTCTGCACTGTGTTCCCTGGCTCTCTCGGGTGGTGTAGAAAGTTCCATCAAGTCACAGCCGACTTATGATAACCCTGTGGGGTTTTCAAGGAAAGAGATGAAGAGGTGTTTTGCCATTGTCTGCATCTGTTTAGCAACTCCGCACTTTGTTGGTGGTCTCCCATCTAAATACTAACCTGGGCTGACCCTTCTTACTTTCTGATATCTGATGTGTCACGCACCCTGGGGTCTCCTGGGGGCTCACCCCCTGTCCTGGCAGGAGGCTTGGAAGGCACCCGGACATGATGAGATTGGTCTAGCTGGGGCCCTCTAAGGCAGGGTACCAGAATAATTTTAATTCAAGCAATGTCAGCTCTAAACCTTAGACCCTTTAAAATTTTCTTAAGAACTCCAGAATTTGAACTGGACACCTTATAGTGTAAAAGAAAAATTATACAAATAAAGAAGCCATTTCCCTCTTCTCCTGCTTGCTTGGTTTTTTTTAAAAAAAATTGTGTTTCTATCATGTTTTTATATTGTACTTGTCTTGGGTCCCTATGGGGATCTAAATAAGATTTAGCAGGATCTAAATAAGAAAATAAATAAGCAAGCAAACAAGCAAATGTGCATTTATTTGGTTATGCACTTCTATAGCTGAAGTAAATGGACAGGCCTTTTTTTTTGCATTTCTGAGCATGAAATAATGGAATCTGATCAACAGAAATCGTAATAGTGATGGAAAGCATGAGAGACACTGAATGTCACCCATTTTCATTCTCTTTCTTATATCTGAAAGCTGTGATCAGTAAGATGTTTCTCTGCCTATGTTTCTAACCAAATTGTTGAACACTTGTGAAAAATCACAGAAAATGCCATATTGCCTGAGCAGCATGTAAATGCATGAAGTTGCCTTACACCGAGTAACTGAACCCGAAGCCCTACTGCATGCAAATTAAACACTCTACCACTGAACCATGTATATGAAACACATCTATGAAACACAAGCTGATTTTCTTCTGAAATTCTCTTATATGTTCCAGTAACCAATATAAATTTGCAATAGGATCTCTAGTGCCTCTTCCTGTTTTGAATCCAGCTTGAATATCTGGCATTTTTCATTCCATAGATAGTAAAAGTATTTATTGTTAGACTTTGAGCATCATTTTACTTGCATGAGCATCCAATAGTCTTTGCTGCAGTCTTTGATGTCTCCTTTTTTCAAGACTGGAAAGTAAATTGAGCATTTCTGGTCTGTGGGCCATTATTCTGTTTTCCATATTAGTTGGCATATTCTTGTTAAGAATTTGATGAACTCCATTTCTGTGGCTTGAAATAGCTCTGTTGAGATACCACTGACCCAAAGCCCCAAAGGAGGCCTGCAAGCTGCCTTTATAAAGGGATAAAACAGGAAAGAACCAATCAGGGGCTGATAAGACTCAACAGTGATAAATCACAATCTTGTTCTTTGGCATTCCCAGTACAATCTGTAATGCTGAATCCCAACATCTAACCAGAAGTTACATTTTTTGAAGCCAATTGGTCAAAGTATCTGTGGAAAAGAAGGTGCTATCAAGCAGTCCCTGGCAACTGTTACTGCTAGTGAAGTTTACAGATATGCAAACTGATTTTGCTTCCTCATCGTGCCATATCCCCATTTTTCTCTTACTGCAGCTGAAAGATCCTGCAATTGATCCTAGCTTGGATGGGTGGAGAGCT
This sequence comes from Gekko japonicus, assembly GCF_001447785.1. Lineage (NCBI taxonomy): Eukaryota > Metazoa > Chordata > Lepidosauria > Squamata > Gekkonidae > Gekko > Gekko japonicus. The sequence continues at coordinate 145,140 of NW_015162504.1, forward strand.
CTTGCAAGATCACCACATGATGGTTAATGAAGGCCTGACTTTAGAAGAAATGGCTAATGCCAAGCCCACAAGTGCTAGATTTTTAATAGGTTCCCCCCCAAAAAAAAAGTCCTGGTGTAGTACTTGTCACAACATGGCGAAAAGTCTATCACCAGATTGGGTCCCACTGCTATCAACATTTCGCTCATTGGCTTCATTGAATCAGGATGCTCCCTTGGGACCAGTGCACATAGAACATAGGACATGTGATACACAGAGTATGGGAGACTGTCTTTCCACAAAACAAGCGGATTCTTAAAAATGTGAACCAGAATTTATGTACAGTTACTTGAGAATGCCTCATTCACATGATGTGTGTGCCATATAAATGGAGCAGACGCCCTGTGTGAACAGAACCTATTTGAGGACTGTCTCTAAAGGACAATCAAGAGGGAGGAGAGCTCACAAAGTTCTGGAAAGGAAGGATTGGCTGTTGGTTACTTCAGATGGAGAAAATGGCAGGGAAATTGTGTGGGCAGGGTCAGGTTTAAAGGGATCTTTTAAAGTGTGGTAAACTTTATGAGTCATGCCGGCCACATGACCACGGAAACGTCTTCAGACAGCGCTGGCTCTTCGGCTTTGAAACGGAGATGAGCACCGCAACCCTAGAGTTGGATTTGACTGGCTTTCGAGCAGGGGAACATTTAGAAGAAGAAGAAGAGATTGGATTTATACCCCGCCCTTCACTCGGAGTCTCAGAGCGGCTTACAAACTCCTTTCCCTTCCCCTCCCCACAACAGACACCCTGTGAGGTGGGTGGGGCTGAGAGAACTCTGACACAAACTGCTCTTTTTCAAGGACAGCTGTGCCGGATCTTGTGACTGACCCAAGGTCCCATCAGCAGGTGCAAGTGGAGGAGTGGGGAATCAAACCCGGTCCTCCCAGATTAGAGTCCGCACACTTAACCACTACACCAAACCTTTACTAAACTCTATGAACAGTCCTTGGCATGAGCAGTAATGCACATAGACTCCTGTTCGTATTCAAGGTTTTATGAGCTGGTGGGGGAAGTGCTTGAATTCAGGTAAGACACGAGGTGCCCAGACCATTTAACATGGTGCCCTGGGCCGGTTGCTTGGAAAATGGATTGGGAGGGGCTGCAGTTAAGTGACTGAGCAGATACTTTGCATGTAGACGTTCCAGATTCAATCCTCGCTGTCTCCAGTTAACAGGATGGTGGCTTCCAGTCAGTGCAGATAGTATTTTGTTGGATGGACCAATGGGATGACCCAGTACAAGGTATAAAATGAAATCACAGCAGCATAAAATCCGCATTAAAAACCAATCCATTAAAAGCAGCATAAGAACTAGTTCACGAACAGCAGCATAACATTAATTTAGTCAGAGAAAAAGTTAATATAAAAGAAAAATAAACACCAAAAGTGTATAACATGTGCAGAGATAACAGCAGGAAGCCTAGGAGAAGAAGAAGGTGCTGAAATGTTCTTGGTGGTGAAAAACATGCTTGGCATCAAGTGGATTTCTGTGGGGAGAGAGTTCTACAGGTGAGGTGCTACAGCTGAAAAGGCCCGGTGGGTGTCTCTGGTGCTCACCTATCTTGCCTCTTCTAGTGCAGACAAGCTTCAGAAGTTCTGAGCTGATTAGAAAAAGATCTTGATTTATACAGAGATGCCAATGATGGAACATGATACCACTACCACTAAGGTACAACCCCTCTCCTTATCACGCTTGTGTTATCAGCTGTAATCAGAAACAGCAGTAGGTTCAAATCCCAGCTGTTTCATGCCTTCTTCACACAGGAGCATCTTCCCATGGTGTGCCATCAAACATGGCTTGAGAGGGTGAATGAAACAGACCAGGGGACCTGGCCAATCAGAAAGGCCTTTCCCACCCAATCATGCCTGGCCAGGAAGAAGGTTAATGGCTATGTAGGAAGGGGAAATACTAAAGAAATTATTAGGATCTGGGTTCAGTGGTCAGATCAGGTTCTGATATTTCAAATGGATTTTTTTACCTCCCCCCCTCACTAAAGCAACAATAAAAAATGTCTTCAGTCTGAGAGCAGACCATTCTACAGTTCTGAATGGTAAACACTAAAACAGCTGAGAACCCCAAATCTCCCTTCACAGCATGAGGTTCTTAATGCGTTTGCCTCATTTGTTCTTCAGACCAGTGTGAGAAAGCAAACACTTGCTTCCTCACTGTCAGCAAAGGATATTTCTCCACTTCCGGTTCACTAAAATTGCTTCACCACCCCTGAGGTTGCCATGACTTCCGTTTGAGACCCTAGAGAGTTGCTGTCACTCAGAGTAGATTATGCTGGGCTGGGTGGATCAAATGGTCTCATTCATTAGGGGATTAGCCAGACTCAAGAACATCAATGGCTACTAATCAAAGTGACTAAAAGGAACCCCTATTTTCAGAGGCAGGAGACTTCTGAATACCACTGGCTAGGAGGCAACATTAAACTCTATGCGCTTTTTGTTGGCCCTCCAGGGCAACTGGTTGGCCTCTGGGAAAGCAGATGCTGAACTAGATAGATCAATGGTCTGATCCAGCAGAGCTCTTCTTATGTTATTATTATAAGGTAGCTACATAAAATCCAGAGGAGAACCAGGAAATTACAGGACGATCAGCGTAATGTTTGTCCCTGATCCAGCAGGGCTCTTCTAATGTTATGTTCTTATGTTATGTTAACCCCGAAACCTCCTCAATCTCCAGTCAAAATTAGTAGAAGCTGTAATCAAAGATAGGATTATTAGGCACAAAGAGGAACAAAACTTACTAAGGGAAAATCAGCATGGCTTCTGCAAAGGGAAGTCCTGCCTCACCAGCCTTTTGGAGTTCTTTGAGAAGTGAATAAGCATGTGACCCGGTAGTCCCAGCGGTCCCAAAAGGAATCAGTATTGGGGCCAGTACTATTTAATTTATTCATAAATGATCTGGGAACTAGGGGTGAGTAGTGTAGTAGCCAGGTTTGCAGTTGACAGAAAATTATTCGGGATGGTAAAAACCGAGGCTGACTGTGAAGAGCTCCAAGAGTATCTCCACAAACTGGGTGAATGGACGACAATGTGGCCTATTATGCTAATGAGTTCCTGCTGGGCGTGGCCAACTTGGGAGCCAGCCGGAACTCCGTTCCTGTGCGTTCCTGCCCAAAAATAGCCCTGCCAGTCAGCCATATAGGCCCTTTTCATGCAGCTCTTATAAAAGAGATGATTGATCCACCTACACCTGAAAGTCATGGGTCGCCTTAGTAAGAGCAGAACAGTAATGGTTTCCTTGCTAGGGGCTGCTACATTCCCAGCAGGAGTTTCAAAGAAATGAACAGGAAACCAGTTCACAGAAAGGTTTATACCCCTGTCACAAAGTCCAGGCTCTTTGTGTACGTTTTGATTGTTAGTGTCAGAAATATATAAGCTGTATAAGAACATTTTTTTTTAAGTTCCTAAACTTTTATAGGTTCACAGTAACCTTCCTTAATCGAACAATTTGTTCCTTGCCCTGACCTGGATAGCCCAGGCAAGCACGATCTCCTCATATTCCCAGTCTGCCAATTCCACCAAGATGTTCTTGTGTGTGTGTGTGTTAGAAGGTTCTGTAGAGTTGTCTTGCAGAATCAGTGTGATTGTGGTGTTAAGATATTGGACTTCGCCTAACCTCTTTTCAGAATCGTAGCTTGCTGCATGGACCATCTTAGTCTAGCCCATCTCACAGGATTATTGTGAGAATAAAACAGTCTCCTTGGAGAAATCTCAGGATACAAGACTGATAAAAATGGTTAGGACACTCCAATACACTTGGGTGTTTTAGTGGTAGGAGGTATTCCATTTCCACTGCAGACTGCATCTGTTTTGTAGGCTTACATCTTGCACTGTAGAAAGCAGTCTATAAAGTTTGTGTAGTCAGTATAGCGAGCTTTTACATAATGGAAGGCCAGCTTTAGCATCAACGTGAGTAGTTGGAATGGAGGTTACACCATATGGCAGGAAGCCATTTATCTGGCTTTGTTGCTGGTGGGAGTGAAAACTGACAGGACAATGCTATCTGCAGGGCTCACAGCCAGCCAGTTCCTGCTCATCTCCCTCACGTGAAGATTTCCATTGATCTCACTGTGACAACTTGTGTGGATAAGGTGGGCGTGCTTTGTTGCTTCTATAATGAACATCCAGCATTTGGTTGTTCCGATCAGATCTACCTTGTGACAAGCTGGATGCTCTGTGTTTGGGGTTCCATGGTGTAATCAAAGGCAAAAAAAATCTAATTAAAAAGAGAATATAAACCTTTGTTTGTCGAGCTAAATGCATTTTTGCAGCAGTCTCATTAAAAACCAGGCGCTGAGCGAATTTTCGTAAGGCATTTTTATATTTGACAGGCAATGTTCCCGTATGTGCAAAACACTCCTAAATGTGTCAAAGTAGTTCAGTGATCTTTCCAACCATGTACAATCCCATACACAACCACTGTAGTTAGGGTTACCAAGTCCTGCTTGGGAATTTACTGGAGATTTGGGGATGGTGCCTATGGAGGGTGCAGTTTGAGGAGGGGTGGGAATTTAGTGGGGATGCGATGCCATGGGATGCGATGCCAGAGGTCTTCCAGGGGAACTGATCTCTGTCGTTTGGAGGTCAGATGTAATTCTGGGAGAACCCCAATCCCCACCTAGAAGTTGGTACTCTTAGTTGTAGTCTTTGCTGATTATTACTTTTCTACCCATTAAATGTCAATACATACATGACTATTGTGACAATGTCAGGTTTCTACTTCCGTCCCCACTAGCACGCCTGATAGGATTGTGAATGTCCTTGCAGGGGATGTTGCCTTTATCGGGTTGTGCTTGTAAAATCACCAGTCAGGAATGCAACCATGGCCCCTGCCATTTTGCGAACTGTTAAAAAGCTGTTCTGACATGGACCACTTTCAAAATGTACACTTTCTTTCAAAATGGACCACTACTATGTTCTGTTTAGGGAGCGGTGGCACAGGTGGTAAAAGCCTGCAAAAGTAATATATCACCGAACAGCCTTAATGGCTGTTCGAGTCCCCACCGCAGCTGGGGTGAGCTCCCGGCCCTTGTCCTAGCTCCTGCCCACCCAGCGGTTCGAAAGCCCTTAAGGCAAGTAGATAAATGGGTACCCACTCCTAGAGTGGGGGGCACCCTACCTCCGACGAGAAATGCGGTGACGGCGATGGCGGCCGGGCAGCGAAGCAATGGTGGCTGCAAAGACGGCAAGCGGCAATCCGGCAAAAGGAAATAACATGGCGGCGGGCCGGTAGCGGGCAGCGGATGACTCGAGTGGTGATTGGGCTGGGCAATGTGGCGGCGTGGTGACGGAAGCGTGGTCGGGGCCTGCGGGACAGAGACCAGCTGCTGTGGCATCGCGCAGCCGCGTGACGTCAGGAGCACCCCAGGAAGCCGGTCTGGAGAGAGAGAGACCTCCGTCGAATGACACCACCGCCTGATACAGCAAGACCCGCCACGGAAAAAGAAAAGAACAACATAATAGAAAAGATCACCACTGCGTGGGTGCCTGGTAAGGTATTCACTCCCCCTTGCACTGTGGCCCTAGGTAGGTGACTAAATGTTCCATGTAAACCGCTCCGAGCCTCCGCAAAATGGACCACTACTATGTTCTGTTTATCAAGCATGAAAGAGATTATTTTACAGTGCCACGCACACACATAGCAATATTACAGGAGCCTATGTATTAAAATCGAGAGGGGAGGCAGCATGGTATAGCCTGATCTCATCAAGTCTTGGAAGCTAAGCAGGGTCAGTACTTGGAAGGGCGACCACCAAGGAAGACACTGCAGAGCAAGGCAATGGCAAATCACCTCTGCTTCTCGCTTGCCTTGAAAGCCCCTTGCTTGGGTTGCCATAAGTCAGCTGTGACTTTATAGCCCTTTACGCACACACATACATCGAGATCACACATTATACAAAGGCTGGGTCTGAGTTTCCCATTCTGTGCAACTATCATGTGTGAATAGTGGGTTCTTCTCCTCAATATCAGCTCAGGGGAAGCTGGGATGGGATTAGGGATCCAACTCCCAACTCTTGATGGGGCGTTGTTGTCACTGGCATCAGCAGTGAAGAGTTCGGGTGTGATTTTGGATGGCTATTAATGGAGGCCCAAATCACAGACATTGCCAGATCAGCATTTTTCCATCTTCATCAGGTCAGGCCAGTGGTTCCCAATCCCTAACTATTTCCCCATGACCTAGCCACAGTGATCCACACAACAGTCCCTGCCAAGCTGGATTACTGCAATGCTCTCTATGCAGGGCTACCCTTGAGATTGACCTGGAAACGCCAACTGGTCCAGAATGCAGTGGTGTGTCTCCTCACAGGAACACGATTAAGAACCCATATACAACTGGTGCTCTGCCAGCTGCACTGGCTCCCAGTTGAATACTGGATCGAGTTCAATGTTCTGGTCTTAACCTTCAAAGCCCTATGCAGTCTGGGACCAACATACCTTTGGGACCATCTCTCTCGGTATGTCCCTCAAAGAGCGTAACACTCTATGGATCAACATCTACTGGTGGTCCCCAGCTCGAAGGAGGTCTGCCTAACCATAACCAGAGCCATAGCTTTTTCAGCTCTGGTGCTGGCCTGGTGGAACACTCTCCTAAAGAAGATCCGGGTCCTGTAGGACCTAATGCAGTTTCACAGGGCCTGCAAAATGGAGATGTTCCAACCAGTCCTATGGTTGAAGTAGCAGAGATTTATTAGTACTGGCCTCCCCCTGCATGGCTCCTTCCCATCCTCCCACCTCCCCATAGTTACCATTCGTTCCATATATGTGGAGTTGATCCAGGAATAGTTGTATTTAGTGGGCACTACTAGTTGCTATTTGATATCTTGTTATTAACTGATGTTATACTGGATTTTTAATGATTGCTGATATTATGTCTAATTATTTTATTGTGTTATTTTACTTATCATTGTGACCCGCCCTGAGCCTTGCTGTGCGGGGGGGGAGGGCTAGAAATCAAATAAATAAATAAATTTGGACTGGACCATAGAAGAGCTGTTCCCCAAGGTATACATGAGTGTTCCAAGTGGGTTAAGTGATGCCCCTTGAGGAGGTTTTGTTGGAAATATGTGTGTTGCAAGGTCTAAATTCAGTCATTATAGGGTTAATGTGTTTACCTTGTGTGCTATTGTTTAGCCTGACCTGGAAGGGAACCTGGCACAGAGCCAATGGGAAGAAAGCCCAGGAAACTGAAGTCTATTTGCTAACAATCATTGGTTAATGTACTCAGGCGATTTCCTTCTAGGAGTCAAGAAGAAAGAAGAATCTCCATTACCAACTATGTGGTCAGTCTGTAAAGATGTAGTCTTAAGTCTGTTTGTTGTTTTGTAGATTTTCCTGTGTACCCTTCCCTTTAGAAAAAAAAGATTTTTACATAGAAAGAAAATGTCTCCTCTCCAGTGAACGAAGATCCATTGCAAACTCTGAATATTTAACTTTTTTTTTTAATTTTCCAACAGGTTTCAGGTAAAAAAAACAGCATGAGGGGGAGGTCTGAAGTCCCTTCTCCTCATGCACTACGGTCCAATCCAAACTGGGCACCACAAGGGGGGGATTAAGGAGACCCTGCAATTCACATCTGACTGTTACAAAGGGTGGGAATCTGAAACCTAACCTGTATGGTGTAGTGGCCAGTTTGGTGTAGTGGTTAAGTGTGCAGACTCAAATCTGAAAGAACCGGGTTTGATTCCCCACTCCTCCACTTGCACCTGGCTAGATGACCTTGGGCAAGCCATAGTTCTGATAAGAGCTGTTCTTGAAAAAGAGCAGTTTCTGTCAAGAGCTCTCTCAGCCCCACCTACCTCACAGGGTGTCTGTTGTGGGGAGGGGAAGGGAAAGGAGTTTGTAAACCGCTCTGAGACTCCTTTGGATAGTGAAGGGCGGGGTATAAATCCAATCTCCTCCTCCTCCTCCTCCTCCTCCTCCTCCT
>NW_015162504.1:153202-158144 GCF_001447785.1 Gekko japonicus
TCTAATCTGGGAGAACCGGGTTTGATTCCCCACTCCTCCACTTGCACCTGCTGATGTGACCTTGGGTCAGTCACAAGCTCTGGCACAGCTGTCCTTGAAAAAGAGCAGTTTGTGTCAGAGTTCTCTCAGCCCCACCCACCTCACAGGGTGTCTGTTGTGGGGAGGGGAAGGGAGAGGAGTTTGTAAGCCGCTCTGAGACTCCAAGTGAAGGGCGGGGTATAAATCCGATCTCCTCCTCCTCCTCCTCCTCCTTCCTCCCTTCTTCCTCCCTTCTTTCTTCTTCTTCCTTCTTCTTCCTTCTTTCCTCCTTCCTTCTTCCTCCTTCCTCCTTCTTCCTTCTTCCTCCTTCTTTCTTCTTTCTTCTTTCTTCTTCTTTCTTCTTCTGTGATCTATGCCACAGCCAGAACTGTGAGCCATATTTCTCTTTTAGAACTCCCCTTCATGTTCTAGTTGTGGTGTGTCTGACATACAAATATGCATCTAATATTTGTTTATTTACTTAATTTATACCCCATTGTCCCCCTAATGGGGGTCCAAAGCAATTTAGATAATTCTCCTTTCCTCCATTTTATCCTCCTCATAACCATGTGAGGTAGATGGGCTGAGATTGTGACTGGCCCGAGGTCACCCAGCAAGCTTGCATGGCAGAGCGGGGTTCTGAACCTGGGCCTTCCAGATCCTAGTCTGATACTTTAGCCACTACAAGCACTGGACAGTTCTCCCTCACACTCTGCCTCTCAAACATAGGATTTTTTTTACTGATTTTATGCTTCCTGGAGCTTATAAAGAATGGGTTTTAAGACATGTAAGAAGAAGAAGAGTTGGAGGAGATTGGATTTATACCCCGCCCTTCACTACCCAAAGGAGTCTCAGAGCAGCTTACAAACTCCTTTCCCTTCCCCTCCCCACAACAGACACCCTGTGAGGTAGGTGGGGCTGAGAGAACTCTTGACAGAAACTGCTCTTTTTCAAGGACAGCTCTTATCAGAACTATAGCTTGCCCAAGGTCATCCAGCCAGGTGCAAGTGGAGGAGTGGGGGAATCAAACCCAGTTCTCCCAGATTAGAGTCCGCGCACTTAACCACTACACCAAACTGGCTCTCCAGTCCCCCACCTCTGGGATAATAATTGCTGTCTTATCAGAATAATTTTGTACAAAGGCTCACAATGGGTTGAGGTATTTTTCCTTGAAGAACTGATGTCATTAATTAAATAAAATATATAAAAGCTGATGAGATATTTGCAGCATGTTTATATTGCTTTTATTATGACATCATGTACTTTAAAATTCTATTGTTCTGTGCTATCATAGAATTCAGTAAAAGTTCCCTAGCGAAAAGTGTAATGGAAATTGTTGTTGTTGTTGTTGTTGTTATTATTGTTGTTGTTGTTGTCATTATTATTATTATTGTTATTGTTTTTTTTTTTTTTTTTTTTGGGTTTTCCCCCCCCCCCAAGGGCTTCCAAAATATGTGTAGTTGAGGCGTAGTTTTTACTGGGTTAAATGTAAAGAAAAAATATCATTTGCCTTGGAAACACAGAAGCTTTTTCACAGTATTCCCGGTTCTCCAATGTTGACAGGAAAATGCTGCTCAATTACAAAGATGGTCTGACTCCAATGGTAACAAGAGAAAGACATTTTACTGACAAAAGTAGAAGCGCATCTTACATGACATATTCATGCAGGCACATTTAACTTATTGTGAACAGATTCACTTCAGAACATCCTCTGGCACAGGCCCTAGGAAACTGGAAGCTCCTTCCCCCCCCCCAGCCCCATGGCAGCTCTCCCTCACACTGCTGAGCAAACAAGCAACGGTTAAGGTGAGTTCCCCCAAAGTACACCTGACTGCAAGTTCAGTTGATCACCCATGACCAAGTACATGTCGGGCATGTCATGTAGCTTGGCCGAGTCCAACTGATTTCAGCGTGTCCTATGAGGATTCCTACTCCCCACACCTCTTCCTTATATTATGTAGACTTTGACAGCACTGAAAATTATTTTGTACAATGAAAAAATTATATAAATGAATGAACTGCAGATCTTTGTCCCACAAAGAGATACATTCATTTACAAAATTCACAATTTGTCAGACATATTCCTTCCAGCAGAGAAAAGAGGTGCACAAAAAACATCAAATTATTTTGTCTTAGCCAACAGCATAATTTTAGTGGTGCTTAACTGACCTAGAGACTTTTGATCGACACAAAAAGGACATCGTTGCTTTTTTCCCCTTTAGATGAGTGCATCTAGAATCAAAGTATTCATTGAAAATAAACTCCTAGTCCTCTGAGATGTAGAATAAACATGACAACTCAATCACGATATTGAATCCTCGACTTAGGTAGACTGGACAGTTCTTTGGGCACATAAAAGAAAACAAGAGGTCAAGGGTCAGTTGTAAGCAACAGCTTTTAAAAGGTATGTTTTCTTTTTGAAAGCAGGGCATTGACTTGATCACCAAATTTCATGTCACTCATTGGTCCCTCAAGTGGCTTTGGTTTCAGGGTCAAAGAGGGCTTCTCTTGAAGATGGCCAGCAAAACAAGGCAAGAGAATTATTGGCTATACAAAATGTCTTATAAAGCAGAAGACGTGGGAAATGCACAATGCTCATGACAGGGGAAGAAACTGAGGGTCCATCCTGCATTCACATAAAAGTCTAAATGTGGCAAAAAAATTTAAGAGTGAGTCAAAGAGGAAGGAAAAACCAAGTCACTTTCATTGTAGAAGCTGGGGGACTTTATCTGTAATACTATCTTCTTCACCCTGTATTTGTGTGACTAACCCATTCCACATGAACAAACAGTCCAAGTGATACTCCTCTTTTAGGATGTCTCTCATTAAGGTTTTTCTTTTCCATTGATGTTCACAGATTTAATGATTCCATCTTCATTTTCACTAAAGCAATGCAACCTATAGCGCTTTCCTCCCTGAACCTTTCAACTGAAAAAAAGAGAAATATTTAAATATTGTCCACTGTAACTTTGTTGTATGTGTTACATCTATAGGGGTTACTATGGGTCAAACTAGTAAGACAGTGGAAGATCCACAAATGGAAATGGAGTGCATTTTTTAAATTGATAAATAGAAGCTGTGGGTCTCCCAGTTTGGATTGGGACTCTTTCCTTGGTCTCAAACAACCCACTGAAGCTGCTGTTTGCTCCATTGGGGAAAACATGGAGTCAGCATAAGGCAACTTGTACATTTCCTCTGACTGGGCAAACAGGAGCTCTGGAGACTCATATGAGATTGCCAAACCTGCATGGGGGAAAGTGTTTAACCCACCCCCAGCCTGCTGCAATTCCCGTCTGAATTCCCAAATGGCTGCCAGCAGGGTCTAGTGGTGAAGAGCAGCAGATTCTAATCTGGAGAACCTGGTCTGGTTTTCCACTCCTGCCCATGAAACCTACTGGGTGATCTTGAGTCAGTCACAGTTCTCTCAGAACTCCCTCCTTCCCTACCTCACAAGGTGACTGTTGTGGGGAGAGGAAGGGAAGGCGATTGTAAACCACTTTGAGCCTCCTTAGGGTAGAGAAAAGCGGGTATGAAACCCCACTCTTCAACTGCTGCTTTGTAGCAAAAAGAGAGAGAAAAGCTGGAAATTTGTTCATGCATCTTCCAGAGTCTCAAGTAGTTAACTATAAGACACGAAGAAGAAGAAGAAGAAGAAGAAGAAGAAGAAGAAGAAGAAGAAGAAGAGGTGGAGGAGGAGGAGGAGGAGGAGGAGGAGGGGGAGATTGGATTTATACCCCACCCTTCACTCAGAGTCTCAAAGCAGCTTACAAACTCCTTTCCCTTCAATGGGAATGTGCTCAAGCCAGGGCCTATGCCATAAGAGCGTTAATATTCTCTAATGACTGCAGATGTTTCCTCAATGCGAGAGGAAGAGTCTCCCATAGGTTCCATTCAAGTACCCATAAGAACTTAGGGAAGGTGGCCCTTCCCAGCTGAGTGAACGGCCGTGTCTGAAGTGAACCACTGTAGTCAAGAGGCCGATATATCTAATAAGCAGAGTAATAGGACTAGGAATTGCAGAAAATTTTTAATGGAGTTGTCATTTGATGGAAACATAGCTATTAAATGTGACATGTTAGTGCAGAAAGGACAGAAGTGGCAGGGAACTGAGTCAAGAATGGGGACTGTGAAGAAACTTTGCAGGAGTTAAGATGAGGAGGGCCTGAATACCATGGGAGGAAAGGTGAGGCGGCAAGGTTGGTCAGGAGGCAAGGTAAATAAAGGAAGTGAGACAAAGTAAGGAAGGGGCAGGCAAAAGACGGAGCACAGACTTATGCATCGACAGGAGAATTCTGCCACTTGTAGGCTTCTATTGTCACTGTAGAATTGTGTCTGGGCAACCTCAAAGGTCTCTGGATTGCCTGTTACATTGTGCTGTCAACTCACTCAACAAATTGAAAATGTTTCCGAATGAAGGACCACAAACCCGTGGTGGGTGCCTGAATTTGGGAAAAATCACATGGATTAGAATGGTTGGACTACACAGACTGCCAGGTTAGTATCGGTATAATTAATGAGTAGAAATGCTGGGCTACAGGAAACTCTACTCTTACAACAGTGTGGATCTGCACAAACCATCAAAAGCCGCATGGTCTGTCTGGCCTCACAGCAGGGCCGATGGGCAAGGAACCAGCACAGGACAGGAGTGGGCACAATCTGGCATGCAGGGAATCGATCTACATCATAGCGGATCAGATCCTTGAGAATCCATATCATCATGCTGATGTTGGATTCCCGCAATATGCACAAGAGACGATACTCTGCTCACATTGTTGTGAACCGATGGGAAACATTTCCGAGGGAGTGAGCAAGCAGTGCCGCCTCTTCTTCTTCTTCTTCTTCTTCTTCTTCTTCTTCTTCTTCTTCTTCTTCTTCTTCTTCTTCTTCTTCTTCTTCTTCTTCTTCTTCTTCTTCTTCTTCTTCT